>NC_064217.1:5402526-5712425 GCF_023101765.2 Spodoptera frugiperda | reverse complement strand
AAAACTTTTCTCCCAAATGTTTAATCTAGTATGTAGATAAAAACAATTTTATTCAAGTGAAACTTATCTAGTCTACTTTATTAAATTTACTTTGGTATTTAATTTTGATGGTATATTGGATATTTATTCAACTAATTCAAAGTAATGTGAATATACAATATGAACATTTTAATTAAAATTATTGCGTATATTTTGAACATTGACGCCTGAAATCGGTGTTAAAACTCGTTACGTTTAAATTGCGATAATATAGTTTACAGAATTTAGTATTGCTGTACATATTTTAGCTAAAAATATATGGGAATCGTGCGCAATACTGCATAATCTATGCACGAATGAAACCAAATTCTACCGCAGCGCGTTTACATAAAACTACGGAGCAAATTTTACATGTACAGCCATCCATTTGCCTTTTTCCCATAGGAATAAATATAAACTAGAGGGTACTCCTTTAGCTTGGAATAGAGTTTCAAAAATATGTGTTTGTTGCTTGCTATTGGCTACCAATCTTTCTAAGATTTTGTATATTATCATTATGTCACATTATTTATGCAAATCATGTGTATTATAGTCACAAAAATGCAATTAAACGATTCTGAATAATGTTTACTAAAACGATTTTCAAAAGAATGTTTTAATTTATTTTAATAGTCGAAAAATGACATCATCATTAACTTTACCCCTTCTAACAATTTCTTCTCTTGTACCACGAGAGTAAAAATTTTATCTCGAGATCCTTAACTCAGCTATATTTTTGTCAGCTTTGTAACACAACCAATCTTTTATTCCAACAGAGAGCATCTACAAAGTACCTGGAGACGACAGTCGGTTCTATGGCGTCTTCACGACTGCTTCCACCGGTCTCATGGGATCAGCCATCTGCACCTTCACAATCGGAGATATTCAAAAAGCTTTTGAGGGAAAATTCAAAGAACAAGCATCTTCTAGCTCTGCGTGGCTCCCAGTCATCAGCAGTAAGGTTCCTGAACCAAGGCCTGGAACATGTGTTAATGATACTGCTTCTTTACCTGACACCGTGCTCAATTTTATAAGGTCAGTTGGTTGTATCTATTGAATAAACTATTAACTATTTGTTACTAACTATAGGTACGAATGTATTCATTTGCAAATTGGAAAACAAAGTAAACTCCACTTCTCACACTCTCACAGATTATCGGAATTTACGACGCATTGTTCAATTTATTCATTAAAAAAAGTCCCGAACGAAGCAGAGAATTAATTTATTTTTAAAACGGCCGAGCAGCCGGATACGTAAAAAGAACAAAAGGCGAGACTGTCGTTATTGTAACAAGCGCGCCGGACGTAAACAAAGTAGAAAATCGTCACTTAAAAACGCGAAACACGATCCTGTCGCCGACGAGGTCTCTAGCGATTCCAGAATTCCACGCTCATTGAAATCCACAGGCACTTTTATCTGGCGACACGTCCTGTTAATTATCCGACGCTCTCACCCCGAGAGCGTTCAATTATTTTTTTTTCCCGCTTTTCCATGATCCTCATGTGGAAACGTTGAGATTTTAACACTTCACCTGAACCAGTCTGCTGAAAATAGTATAACATTTTTTATTCATAACGAGTGGAGGTTTTAATTAAATGAATGGTATTTTGTTGTTGGCGTCGAAGCAGCCTGCATTGTGCGACATTCGTGCTGGCGACATTATCGTCGCGCGCGATTGTCGCCAGCGTCGCAACCTTATTGTTATCAACATGCTTGTAATGTTTCCGCCGTTACGCTCCAATGACTTTTCCTTTATTAGACACCTTTACACGTTGCATTGTTTGCGAATAAATAATATTCAAATGTATTTAGTATAGTCGTGGACGATGACACTTCATTGTCGTTAGTAAACATTGTCTTCAAATATGACTTTGAAAGTCATTCATAAGGTTTAAAACTAGTTGCTTCATACAAATGTCCAAGTAATTCAATCGGTGAATTTAATATAGACAAAGTTATCATGTAACTTGGCACCATTGGACAATCAGTAACAAAAGAAACAATGATTCATATTAAAGTTATTCTATTTCAGTTATGAATTAGAATTTCGGACTTGCTCTAAACTAATCTAATTCAACAGACTGGGCGTTTTAGTGTTCAACTAATTATGAATTAATTTCTTCACAATTCCATTAGACACGTCTAAAAAGTTTTTATATTTGAATTAATATTAATTTGACAAATCTTATATCTTACCCTCTTATATCTTTCACTTATAAAATGTTAAAACACGGGCTTATTTTATTCTTCTCTTTAGTTTTTAATTACTACTGACAATATCTTTATCAACCCAGTTATCACGTAATTTTACAAATGAACTATATACATATTATATTACTTAAATCCTAAAAATAAACTGAAATCCTTTCCCATACAGATCGCACCCACTAATGGACAGCGCTGTCTCCCACGAGAATGAAAAGCCGATATACTACAAGCGAGATCTGTTCTTCACGAGACTAGTGGTCGATAAAGTTAAAGTTGACATGATGGGACATCCACTGGAGTACACCGTCTACTATGCTGGCACAAGTAAGTAAACCTTGTTATTGGAAATTGCACGCAATATTTAAGAACATGACGCTTAAAATTGCTTGAAATTACTCAGTTTGTTACTTCATACTGACTGTTCTTAATTATAATTTTTCTTCTTTAGTTGTTTGTTCTTATTCAAATATAATTGACAAAATAGACCACGAATTTAGAATATTAATGGTGTTTAAAAATTTATCTGGATATATTTTCATTAGTGGGGTACCGATTTTGCAAGAAGATTTTGCAAAAATGATTGTTTCAAAATTAGTTAAAAAGAAGTTGATTGTTACAAAAAAATTATGAACCTATGTTATTTATATTAAATAAATTAAATATTATATAAAAAGAAAGTTACTCTAACACATGCATACATAAGGAACACATTGCCCAAGATACATACCTATTAATGTAAAAGTATTTCACTCGAAGTTACATTCATCTCACCTTTGAACATAGTTCGGACTAGATAGACTCGGCTTTACCAAACATTATAATCCTTTATTCACTATTCTTCGCGTGAAAAGATTAGGGAACCAATTCATATACCCAAGGGCCACATGCCACGTAAAATCTTCACGTGAACCCATAAAACATCCATAATATGCAAATTTTACTCATCCTAATGGAAAAACCTGATAGCTAAAAATACATGGGTGCTTATATCGCAGCATATTCCATTCCTTTGTTAACAAAGAGTAATGGCATTTTTATGGATCTAAAAAATAAAACATTAGACACACAGACGACCAATGCTTGAAACAATTAGCGAATTCCGAAGCGCAAAGCAACGCTCGGAACAATCAGTGCACGGATACGCCAGGACATAAAATTTCATAAAAGCTCACGAATTAAAAATGCCTTCCACTGGGAAATTAAAAAGTGGTAGCGAGTGAAAGTGGCACAAAGGCCATAATTCGTCGCATCCATGACGGCTGGACGGACGTCTGGATGCCATCGCCGTGCACCCTTCATACCATGAAACAGGGGATTTAGTTCAAAACATGAAAAACCGATTATACGTTCATTGTTTGTAGCAAAATGGCGTATGAAGCTTTGTAGTTTAAGCGCTTTTGGTACTTCAATTTTATTGACTCCTAAAAAGCTCGCGCTAAAGCTTGTAAATCCCTGAGCTACAATCAAAATATCTATAGCACAGGTGAACAGTTGGTCGGTTTGTTCAAAAACAAACAATGAGACCCTAAAGTTAATGCCATCACCAGCAGCCTAACTCGTTTTGGAAGCTGTTCAAACTCTTATCACTTCGTTTTTACCAACAACAGGCAACAATTAAGATTGTAATAGGCATTACGCACTCACGAAAATGTATCTCGACGTTTATTCCGTCCGCATTTTCGTAGCAAGTGCTACGTCGTAGCCGACGCGACGGTATGTGTGCGCGGTTCGGCGTAGACCACAGAGAGTCAACGTCACATTTCCATTGCCACATAAATTCGGCCCGCCACCGCCGTTCTCTAAACAACGCCTCCAAGTGGTAATTTTCGCCCATGTTGTTGCAATTTTCACCAATTTTCTCGAAAATCGTTCTCAACTGAATCACCCTGCCGAGTGGATTAAGCTCACGTAGATATCTAACGAAGGGGGGTTCGTTTACGGAACAACTTTTGCGAAAAGAGAAGCTTCGTTTGAGTTGGCGTTTGAAATGCTTGTGTGTAGAATATTAAAATTGTTTAAATGTTACCTTTGACGCACCCACCCTGCCTTACTATAACCACGTACTGTAATAATTACTCTAACTTAATCTACACAATATAACTTTGTGCCAGTACTCAGGACTAACTAAGACCGTTTCCCCGAACACTATTAGTAATGCTAACATTTTGGAAAACAAAGAGACTACGACGCATTAGTTTTATGCAGTGGCGGGTTGCACAGTTGCACAATATACATGGCTGTATATTCAAAACCACAGAGGAAAGGGTAGCGTCCGAAAATCCGAAGCGCTCTTAGTTCACTATTATTTACACTCGAGCGCAAAATAAGTTGCTCGAAATTCCGTCACAAAGAGCCCGAGGCGTCCCGTGAAAAAGGACAGTTTACTCTTTCAATAAAGAGCGCGGTCGTGCGCTCGCGTCTACCGCGCGATATTGCCTCAGCGCTTACTCCATTTTGAGTACTTACCGCGTTATAATATGCATTAAACTGCACTGGCAGAAAGTTGTAGCGGCGCTCGAGGTGCTAGCAGACAATGAGAAATGAGCGTATGATGCTCCCGCAATGCGGGCCCCACGTCTCGCCTCATTCCATTTGTTTTATCACGCCTAAATCACTGTTGCCAGACAACTTTTGAACGCCCCGCCGAGGTTGATAAAAGTTTGACAGCGACTGTCGTGTACAGGCCCTGGGATCGTGTTTGTCAATGAAAGGGAACGGAGGTATCAAAGACGTTAAGAGTATTTAGAAGTTAACGAAGTTAATTAAATTCACCGAGTTAGACGTCGACGCCACCACTCTTTAGTATCAAGGGCGCCTTTGTAAACAAACAAACATATTAATGTTAACGTATCGCATGAATACAGACTCTGTTAACAACCAACTCGAAACGTAATTACGGCGCGTTTGTTGTAAAAACAAAATAATGTTTCTTGCCTATTTTTAGGCTATCATAGAAAATATGTGGCAATGAAAAACTGTGCCTCTATATAGGAAATCGAATTGTAAAGGGTCAGCTTTGAGTGCGCGTGCTGTGTTCGGGACTGCTACTAAAAACGATTTAAAATTCACAGAAGGCTTAACTGCCGAACCACCGCTGGAAACGTCACAGCAATTTGATGACGTAATTATGTAAGCTCAGAATCATAAAACGGTAAACCCTTTGATATTTTGGGAACTATGTGTGGGTATGTAGTTTTCCATGCAGAGCGACTACATTTTAGGTTTGAACCACTTTCTATTTGAAAAACTGAAATAGACATGACCATTTTCTGGGCTATCTACAACAATACTTATTTTTTATCATGAAGAAGATATAAGATATTTCTACGTATTTAAAAACCTACATTTGACTATCATGGATTTTCAAACATTAATAAATCCTTAATATTTATTACATTAACGAAGTGATTCTGAACAAGGTAATAAATATTTTCTAAACGGCTTTATTTACCCTTTTAGTGTGTAATAATTCTAAAATAAGTTACCTTGCATAAAATGTAGCGATACGGGGCGTATATCGCTCTTATAAGTATCGGAAACCCATTTGCCTAAGTGCATGAAGTCCAAGTTTTGCCATAAACATGAAATGCGGTCCATGCAAAATGATATGTTAAGGTGTAGGTGAGGTATGGCAGACTAGCCGGGCGAGGTTTATGTAGAGCAAGTTGCCGGAATGGCGGCAATCGTGAGGAGTTAGTGTACCAGCGTGGACGGAGCGGGGTATCCCCAATGTGGCATAGCTCCGTGCTTCATCGACGTGCATTGCCCACAGGACGAAAATGAACAATATTTATTGCCGAGTTGCGGTACGATATGCCGGAACGGAATTTCCGAAGTAATTTATAGTTCGCAACACCTTGCCTTCGTAGCTCGGTTCCGAACTCATGCTGTAGGTAGTTCAATTTTGATTTCACGTCGGCAATAGAGGGAAATTCTTTAAATTGTTCTAAATTGCTTATATATTGGAAATATATAACATTTTTTATTAATCTTTGCCTCGTGTCGTTTACGTAAACGAAGGTCCAACGTGAAGAATCGAATTGAAAAAACATTAATTATTCCATTACGAAAACATTCCGGACAAGGGAAAAATTCAATCTGGATTCGTCGCACCGCATTTGAGAACCATTTATAAAACGATCGCGCCTTCACACAAACACAAAGCAATTAGTTATACCTATAATTAGCATTCGAATCGCGTTCGACGGGAATAAACATTGATTTTTTATTCCCCCAAAACTGGAGGAGGCCGCGGTTCCGGACGAGATTGGGAATACTAATGTGTTCACTTTTGAACGGTTATTCGCGCCCCGCTAACGCCCAACGTTTTTTGCATAAAACATCTCATCAAAGGATTGCTTAGGACCCGCAGTATATTGAATATCAAAAGGTGCACGAACGAGAAAGTTTCGGGAGGTGGAGCGGTCGCGGCATCCCTAATATCGGCCACTGTGAAAGCCTTCTTTAAAAATACACCTTTTGGAACGTGTTTGGAATAATCGCCTGCACAACCTGAGAATGTTTGTCTAGTAGGGAAATCAAAAATGTGTTTGAAGAGTTTGAAACTTTTTGATTTGGTTTGCAACCAGTTTGCATTTATAAAAAATGATGTAAAGAATAATATAGGATGATTAAAATAAATAAAGGTTAATAAAATGTTCTGTATTGACAATACAGTACAGTATATCGATCGAGTTCGTCCTTGTACAGGTTTTCAAACTATAAATGGGGGAGCAACTTTAGAACGAGTGTTATTAAAAGTTTGACGCCCTAGTTATGAATAGTTGAAGACAAAATTACCCATGCATATCGATTGAAAAAATAAATCGGGTTAGAAGATTCATGATCATAAAATTTTCTGGGGACGAATCTCGTAAAAGTCAGCAGAGCGCTCGTAGGCAAACGTTAAAAACCCACGTTCGTCGATTTACGGCGCCTATAAAATACATATTGCGATTCGTGATAAAAGTCCTTGCCGAATTCGTCCATACCGCCAATCGCTGAATTTATCTGGCCTGTCTATGAAATACATTTCAGTGGTCTCCATCGCTACCAATAGCCGCAGAGCTGAATACTGCTCATATCAATATTTCAGCGCTTCGAAATGTTCTTGAAATATTTATTACCTAGTCGTTCCAACATTTAAAGCAAATAGTAACAGGAAAAATGTAACGAGTACTAACTAAACCTATAGGAAGTAAAACAGGAAAAAATACATAATAATAACAAAACTCTTAGCGACACACCCCTCGGAATTTACAATACACTGCCACCCTGAAATATTATGCAGTAAATTTAGTTGCAGGTGCTGTAATGTATAAAAATACAAAAGGTAAAAGACGTCACGGTGTAAACGTCGAGATGAGGGGAACCCGACCGATCTCTAACTGGCAAATCTATACGTTAAACGCGGACTTTTTTATGAAAAGCAATAAAGATGTTAGAGCTACTTTGTGTTTGGGAATTTATACCACTTGGAGGAATAAAACTTATATTGTTCGGGGATCGCAAAAAAGTTTTCACTTAGGCCTGTCGAAGCGAAATCTTTATTGGATTGCGGGATTATTTCTTTTGAGGCGGCTGTCGGGAGACGCCGTGATCACTGGCAAGGAAAATAATATGAAAGATAATTAAAGAGTTGTCTTACCTACCTTGAATATCTTTGGATTTGTTTAAATTGATTTCTAAATACAATTACCTCATGTCTGTTTGTCTCTAGAGAGTTTATCAAACACAAAGTTTTTAGGATCTTGAATTGTATTTGCTACTGGAAGGTTAAGCAGAATACCGAACAACTTACATCACCCAATCCGAACACAATAACATTTCTAAGTAAATTGATTACGTCAATAACAATGACAAGCCTAAAATACGTTAAGTAAGTGGGTAATTCGTGTACGTATACAGTAGCATATGCCGCGAGCGCGTATGTGACCGCATTTGGTTTGTTTTCTTTGACAATTCAAACAAGATTTCCTTGTTTGGCATTTCCAGTGGACGTTTCCTTATGAAATTCGTTATTGTTTAGACGAGGGCGATCTTCGGGGAGCAGACCCGTCCGTTCACGTCCAATGTGGGATTGTTTAATTATTTTGCTCGGCCCGACCGTGATCGGAATTAATCACTAGAAGTAAATTTATTTATAGACCACCAGCGGATTGGAGATCGTATATACGTGGACTTTATATTATGTATGCGCTTCAATTAAGTTCATTAACTTGAATACGATGGGGGAATAGATAAATCTATCTAATTACAAAGTTTTTACGTTATGTTTTTGTTTGTACCAGGGTAGGGGAATAAAATATTGGTATTAACTTTTTTATTTGTGATTTCATATGAAGATAGAATAATTTTAAAAATTACCTTCTATACTAGTTTTCTTGCATTATTTATGTTAATGAATATTAAAGGAGCAATTAGCATACATACGCTCTCTTCCTTCGTTAAGTAACGCCTAACCAAACATCAAAATTAGAAACTCAATTGAAGAACGAAACTTTTATTTGAACAGACTAACTTCAAAGTAAATCAGGCCGGAACTTTGTTAATGATTTAAAGAGGACAAACAATAATCAATACTTAATCTACCCAGTTCAAACATCAACCGACGCTTCCTAATTACAGTTAATCCGTAAACTGAAAGCAGAATGTCTTAACCCACTTTCGGGTATAATATCCCCTTCATTGCTGTTTCACACGAGATAGTGTGATGTGTTAAGCTTAAAACATGTAACAGTGTTTCTCGTAAACAGATTTGAGTTCGGTACCTTGTACTGCCTCCCCACATTTGCTTGCAGACAAGTTTGTTGAATGCTTTCTCGTGTTCCAGCTATTATCGCATCAAGATACTTGTGCGTCAAAACGTGGAGACACTCTTGTTCTACGTTGTTATTGTACGGTTTTATTTCTGTTGGTAAAGGTGAATTTCGTGGTGTATTTTCGGTGCAAAGAAATGTTTCACCAGAACAAAGAAAATGGGACGCAGCTTTATCTTTTAGTGTAGCATTAACATACATTTTGCTCTTAGCTTTAACATTCGCACATTTACTTACTTTTTTACCAATGTTTAATCTATTTCTTCTTGATCATTAATATTAAACAACAGTTACAAGAGACTTAACACTCAAATCCCGCGTAACAATCCGTCACTCCTCTTGAATAAATCGCTGAGAACATACTAAACCAATTCGATCGCTCAGAAATCACGCGCTGCCACGAATTTCACAGACAACATGCTCCAATTACCGAGTTCCTTATACGATATTCAGGAAACATAATTACGCTGGGTTGGTTCCGTCACTCAGAGGAATGCGCACACGACGCGCGACGTTAATGGGCCCGATGTCAGCCTGATGTCTCACCTTGTTACTTATTGCTCTAATCTCATTAATTCCATGCGAATATGTATGTCATATAACTAATACAAGTGCTTAGAGTATTAGCAAGTTTTAAGGCAGTTTAGGTTGTGTTATTAGTGATTGGCACCTGAATTATATCGTGTTGTCAATTTACTTGTTGTAAAGGTACGTTAGATGTTTATTTAATATGTAGTGTATATGGCTTTAGTTTGAGAGTAAAACTAAATTTGAACAAAACTTTAAAATATAATTGACATTTTAACAAAAAAAATGAGAAAAAAAAATAGTTTATATTAAGAAAAGAACAATGAAAGAACGGCCAAAATAGAACTTAGCCAATGAATAAAAAAGTAACACAAACAAAGAAATTCTCTTATCTGATTTGGCATTCAAACTCATTGTGATTTATATCACTATCAGAAACCTGCCCTTAGAGTTTACCATCACCATTAATATAAAACTAATGCGTATGCTACACACTACCCGAGTTTATTATCCTTTCTTTAGCGAAATAGGGTGGCGGGAAGTAAATTGTTAGTTCTTCTATGCCCATTGGGAATGCGAAATCCGCATTGCAAAAAAATAGGGGTCGTTGTCGATTTAGCAGTTTTAAAAGCTGAGTGGTGTTTTTGGGCCCTTTATTCGACTATTTCAGAAGGGTTATTTTTAAGATTTCGGTTTAGTTTAACATAAATTTAATTTTGTGTTGTTATTATGATGGGGGTTGGTTTTGATGACCTCCAAATTCGAAATGGAAAGCGATCCCCAGGTGGGGGAAAATTGTTATTTATTTTTGACTTTTCTGTTTTAAATTTACCAATACCTCACTCTAAAATCCTTTTAAAAATTCACGTCTTTTTAACACTATAAAATGACAATAATCTTAAAATAGAACACAAAAATCGAAAAGATATTCCCAAAATATTCTTCAAAGACAAAGTATTCCCAGAAATAGGTTCACAGCAGTAGATATTTTATCATTCAGATAAAATATGAGCTTTGAATAGAATGAAAATGAGGATGAAGTGTGATGTAAAGAGCGATTGTTTGCCGTGTCAAACCACTTGTAAGAGTCGACTCGGGTAGGTTATTATAATGTCGTTTGTGTCGCCTGCAGTCTGTCTGCTTGTAGCTATACTTTATTATGAAAGTTTATCGTGTGTCTTTCAATAACTATAGTATTTTTTTGTTAAAGATATGATTCTTTAAAAGAGCTGAAATATAAAAACATACAAGTAGATTGTTGCGTGACGTTGCTGTTACAAGTAAGATTTTGAAGTACATGAGACATATTATATACTTTGCTATCTTTTTTCGAAGTTTTATTAGTCCTGAAGAAGGCACATATACCGAAAAGATTAATAATTTAAATCTATAAGCATTATGCATTATGCTTATACTTATAAAATGTCATTATGCTTCTCGTGAAAATCCGAGCTTAAACTAAAGAGCAATAATATTTCGATTTACTCATCAAAAGTTACCACATGAAAATTCAATCAGTGTTCTCTTACTGAGATGAATAAAATTTTAATATACAAACTACAATCATTTCATTTTTTCATACAATTTCTCATCAAAAGCAAGTGCAGTATTTCAAATGACGAGTAAAACACATCTAAGGGTGATCCTGCAACTCCATAAATATTCGGACATAAATGAGCTTACCTACGGATTTTAAGAGTTTATACTTGCTGATGAGACCATTTCAAATTCAGGTGGCGAGGGTTCTGACCAACGTGGTGGACATAGAATTTTAAACGTAAATGATGCCCCCATACATTAAGGGGAAAACATTTTGCATTTTGTAGACATCGAGTAGACAGACCTGTACATTGTACATACTAGTATAAAGTATCTGTATCCATTTTCTTCAAAATACAATATCCGATGAAATGATTCTCGATGTAATTTCTAGTCACAATACACTCCTTATATTCAGACACTGTTAACCTGCAGTTTTGGAGAAAATCGTAAGAAAACCTGAACCTTCTAAATAAAACTATAAGTAAGTCTTAAACCCCATCCAACCTTGAGCAAGCGTTATTTTCAATACTTATTTCCTAGCCAGTGGGTCACTTTCATGTTGATGTTATGATTATTGTTATAACAGTACGAGAAAATTTCCACAAATTATTAGCTACTATTTTTGCGCTAATCAACTACATAAAATATGGCGCACTAAACATCAGCTTGGAACACAACACGCGAGCAATTCACACAATCAATGTGGCACATTCATTAACGACAAGGACCCCAATATAATTACTGATTTATAGCCCAACAGCTATAACTTAACGAACACAATAATACCGGGCCCAAACCATTCCGTCTTACGCGACACACTGAGACACGTAGCCTTAGTATTGTACGTAACACGGTTAGGTAATTTCGCTATATGCCTCTAATCCAATTAGCTATTAAGATTCGTGGCCCGAATATTAATTCGCTCCTGATTCGGCCGCTTTGTAAGGAAGCTGGGACTGTGACCTTATGTACAATGGAGGCTTTCATAGGCCGTGGTCACGTGCTGATTGCTATTGTGCCTATCGATTGTGTTTACAGAGATTGTTCTGTATTCTCTGACCGGAAAATACGCCTGGATTTTTTGCCGAATGTAGAGATTGCATGTATGATGTGTGATCCATTTTCTAACTTTATTTGACGACCAATATCGTTTATGCGAAGAAAGGTCAGATAGGTCGGTCGATAAGGGCAGAGTTTGGGTTAACTTGAAGTGAAATATACATTAGATATTCAGGATTGAGTTAAGAATTTAGTAGAAAACCTTAATCATTCCGAACAATAGAATATTAAAGCTACATTCAAACAAAAGACAAAGTAGTGCTCAAGTTAGTTTTACGTTTTAGAATAGCTGAAATCTAGATAAACAAACAATAGGTTGGACGTTTCGTGACTATTGTAGGGAGGGGAATTAATTGGGGCCATCACTTTGAGTTGTCCCCACCATTTATCAGACAGTTTGAACAAGCTGTTTGGAGCGTTCAGTTCGTTCTTGACGTTTGTGTTCACACGTTTGCAGACGATCACGAAACCGTTGAAATTCCACCTTGAATTTGTACCTAGTGATTGTTTATTGAGTATCGCAATACAAACTATGAGGTACAGGAGTAATATTGTAGTTTAAGGAGTTAATCTTGATATTATTGGCCCAGTTGAAATATTGTTCAACAACTTTATATTAATTCCGAGAAACGACTGCGAGTTAATCGCTCTGTTATTTTCCTATCGATAAGTATAGGCTGCTGGTATTAATGTCAGACGATGATTATAACGAACATGTACTCGTCATTGTCAAGAGAATACAAGTAGGAAAGTATAATTTTCTAATGAGTAGATAATAATACTTATCAAAAGGGATTGCAAGTTTTTTAAATGGAATAAAACATCACGAATGTATTAACCAGAATAAATATAAATAAAAGATAAGTAAATATTATAAGATAAGGAGATATTGAGAGGGAGCGCAGGGCATTGTCTGTGAGAAGCAATATGCTCGTCCGTAGGTTCGCTCGTTGTACTAATACCGTCAAAGTAACCCTTTTCAAGTCGTTCTGTCAATCGTTCTACACGAGCGGCCTGTGGGTGTCATACACGCGACGAGCCTACAGTGCCCTGCGTGTCCAATTCAATAATGCCTTCAGGATGCTGTTGGGACTGCCATGGCGTTGTAGTGCGTCGGGAATGTTTGCGGAGGCTCGCACAGATGATTTCCACGCCATCATGCGTAAGAAAGCGGCCTCCTTACTGCGGCACTTGCATGGTAGTGACAACAGCATTTTGAAGATGATTGCTGCCAGACCGGACTGTCCCTTGCAGAGACACTGGGTGGCCACAGTCGTTAATAAAATTTAAATAAATAAATCGTCAAAACTAACAATACTAACCTAGCATTAAGCACTCTTGTTACTAACACACTATTACTAATAAATCTATGGACATGTAAAGTCTGAAATAAAATTTATTTATTTATTATTATCAGCTAAAACTGTTTTTGATGAAGAGTCCCTCTGGGACTCGAAACTAGTTGAGCTTTTCTCTATTAATTTATGAGAGTAAGCCGTGATTAGTTAATTTATTATATCTCACGATAGTTATTATAAAAACTTGATAAGAAGTACATGTTTCTGATCATGTCTACTACCGAAAATGACTATACCAACATGGATATCATGCCTAGATACACGTACTCAAGGATTTGTTTCTTACTACAAACACCACAATAGAAACTACCATCAAAATCAAGTTCATTATACCAATAAATAAAGCGTACCCATACATTATCGGATAATTAGCACTTAATTATAATATTAACAGTGATTAATGCAAACATCGGCTGCTAAGATGTTGGTAATAGATCGCGGAACACGGCACTGCCGGAATTCCTGATACGTGTCACTTATGTGCGCGATACTACTAATTAACTAAATACCTATCTACATATTCTATGTATGTATATGTGTTTCCTAAATGACATTTAGGTAATTGAGCGTTTTCGACAAGCGAGCTCTGTTGCGAGACTGATAATAGATGGATGGTGTGTTATAGGCACTGATTGAGTTGCCTTAGATTTGGTTCGAGTGTCTTGTATGACAATGGTTGGTTATTATAGACGTGTTGTTTAATCTACGTCTGATATGTGTATGTGTACTACGTAATGAACTAATATGTACCTATCTTCGGCATAGTCGATCAAATGATTATTTTACAATGAGATTTTACATCAGAAAATTAGACAAAATGTTACCAAAATCAGCAAAAATTCTAAACTAAGTAAATCATTTATCAGAAAAAAAATACACATTTAATATATGCTAGTATCACTATGAACAATAAACAAGATAAAATAAGACAATTGGTAAATTTCAAATGCATTATAATCAAGTATTTATCTTTCTGTGTTGCAGATGAAGGGAAAATTCACAAAATCGTGCAATGGAACCGTAACGGCGACAGCCAATCAGCGTTGCTTGATATCTTTGACGTCACTCCAGGAGAACCGATTCAGGTATAATTGCTTTTCATTGGCTAAAAATCTTTTCAACTGTGTCCATTCATTTGTTTCACATTTCTATTCATGCATACAAACGTATTTTGTTTTTTCAATATTTGACACCCATTTCTTTGTTACCTTCAATTGGACACGACAGGATTACATACACGAGTATTTATAAGGCTTCGCTACTTAACACCGACCGAGGAAAACATTGTGTAACTGTGTGTTAAAATATCTGTTGACCGAAAAAGTCTTAAAAGACTAGTCACTATTAAAAAGAAGCGTATTTTTGTCAAAACATCTATAAGGTTTTTATATAACAAGCTACGTATTAACCCATAAAATCTAGTGTTTTCTTCTTTTTAACTCGGTTAGTAAAAAGGGTCATCTAAATAAATTAATACATTATTCTGTATTCCCTATAGGCAATGGCAATATCCCGCATGCACGGGTCCCTCTATGCGGCATCCGATAGGCGAGTGCTACAGCTAAGGTTGGCATTATGCGCGCGACGCTACGACGCATGCGTCAGATGCGCACGCGACCCATACTGTGGTTGGGACCGCGATGCCGGTGTCTGCAGGGAGTATATGCCTGGGTAAGTTCAAATTATATATTTAGATTAATGATGATAATCAAACATTATATGTCCGTTAAAAGACAATAAAGTAAAACAAAATAAACTAATCCAGTATTCTATCACTATACAATTTTGTAAGATTTAACGCACACATTACGAATCTGATGCATTATTTTACTGATATTGTATCGAGTAGGCTGTAACTATAGATGCCTAAATCGACTACGCCGTAGCTACACAACGTAGCATCTCATCGGTGCCTACGTCGTAGCTGGCTACGAAGCATTCGTAAACTTCTTAAGATATTATTCTTATTCTTATTTTTCTAATTATTGTTTTTTTCTTAAAATAGCCTCATTCAAGATGTAGCCAACGAGACTGCAGATATCTGCGACTCTTCTATTGCTCGTAAGAGCGTGTCAGCGACTTGGGGCCAGAGCCTTCACCTCGGCAGCTTCGTCAAAATGCCAGAGGTATTGCAGCCACGAGCTGTCACGTGGTACCACTACTCTAGGGAAAAGGGAAGACATCCAATCACATTCAAGTAAGTACATTAGATATTGAGCATATTTCTCTATGTTATTTTAGTTTCAACAACAAGAATAAAATAAATGAGAGTAATAGTGGTTAAAATAACTTACTAGTAGCTACTTCTAAATGGCTTAAATTAAATTCGTAGTAGAAATTGTGTTGAATCATTAACTACGTAACTACTTCAACACAATTAGTATCACTAGTTCAAACACCTAAATAAATTAACAATAATACAATACGGGAGAGCGTTAAATTTTCCACGAGAACTAAAGTCACTAAAAAGTTTAGTTACCCAAAACTTTCCTAACACAAACTTTGCTTGAAATTCACGAGCTCTCTTCAATTAACGCGTAAACCGTGAACCGAAACTCCGACTGAATCTAATATATTTGCCTGATAAACCGACATTTCTTGTTTAATGCATCCCCTGAGCCCAAAAACTTTAAACGTTCCACTTAAAGCCCCACAACTTAATTGCCTACACCTGCAAAGTAATTTTCACTGGTACAGTCCCGAAGATAAATACAATTTGAATAGCTTTTAAAGTTATACAGAAAATACTGTAAGTGAACACGCATGCAACAACATTAATTAAAGGGCTCCCAAATCTTCGGTTATCGCACTTCCGCCGCTACAATTAAAATGCAAGGGGAAACTTGGGTATTAGCGTTTTATTTACCATGTTTTATTCACCCACGGACTTGTTAAGCCACCCGATGGTATAGGCAAATAAAAACCGAGACTTTTCTGCGTAATAGCGTATTGAGAAAATATATATTCGGAGAAACATTTCGCTTTGGCAGTTTGCGTGTTATTTTTATCTTAAAATTCCCAATCTAAATTCTGTCTTTACTTTTGTTAGCGGAATTCTTAACTCTTTATTTACATAAACAAAACCCTTGAAGAGTTTTTACAACTGTTTTTACGCGCAGACATTAATTTGTTCGCAGACAGCCTCCCCTCGATTTAGAATCGTCGAACTCATAATGAACAGATACATTTCAGATATAGATTAATCACAAAGTGAGTCTATCCTTCATAAATATTGAAAGCATTCCCCAACGCTGGACGTCTCATTAAAATTTTAAACAAAAACATCAAATCCACAAACCGCAGAATTTAATACTTTATAGTAGGAAGGAGTAATCTTCATACTTTATAAAAATGTTTATATTTTCTTTTGTTTGTTTGCAGTAAACCAGAAAAGTATATTGAGACGTCGGAGCACGGTTTGCTGATTATTTCGGTGAACGAAGCTGATGCAGGAAGATACGATTGTTGGTTAGGAGGATCTCTCCTATGCTCCTACAATATCACTGTAGATACTCACAGGTACATAGTGCAACACTACTTAACAAATTATTACTCAGTTCTATTACGTAGAATCTCTTCTCATTATAATATATTTTCTTTCCAGGTGCTCTCCCCCAGAAAAGAGCAATGAGTACCAGAAAATTTATTCGAATTGGTGTCATGAATTCGAAAAATATAAAACTGCAATGAAAACTTGGGAACGAAAACAAGAGGTAACTATTTTATTCAGACAAGTAATTATTTTAATTTTATCATATTATGGTCGTGGAATTATGTAGTACTAACGAATTTATTTTCTTTTTCAGCAATGCTCAAGACAAAATGACTCGAATCAGAACACACATCCAAACGAAATCGTGTGATAGCTTCTGAACATCGCCTATCTCATGTTTCAGTCTGTTAATTATTATGCAGGAGCTATACCGATACCTTACGTCTCGGCTGGCCTGAAGTACTTCAATATATTCTCGTGAGGAAATCCGTCAATATCATCCGCTCCATTACGATCTCATAGTGTCTCCATAGTTGTGTACGTCGAGCTCAAGACTTAGTGCATTCGACCGTATGTGACTCCCTATAGCTTTTGTAAAGACGTATCGAAAGTGTAGTGAAACTGACTAAATTATCTCAATAGTGCATCGTTCCAAACACTCGGCGGGAACATGAATAGGTGATTATTGGACACTCGAAATTTTTACGAACATTTTTATTAATGAAAATTTAAAGGAACGAATATAAAGAGCGTTGTGCGTTGCATTGTTGGTAAATGGAATGTAAAATATTTAGTAATCGAAATAATAAGTACGCTTTGTTCGTTGGCTAAGTGATAGAACAATTGTTAGAATTATGGGATGGTATTACTTTGAATGTTTGTAGAAGATTTTATTTAAATTCTGTTTAGATTTTTAACTTTGTATTAATTAATTGTATTTTGAATCCTGTCTGTTTAGTTAAATGTAAAGCGAACGAATAATCCTTCTTGATGTTAGAACTTTTGTAAATTGATCAAGAATTATTATTTGTTGTAAGCTAACGACTCGAATACAAAGATATGTATTGCCGTGTGTTGGTACACCGCGGTCGTAATTTGAAATCTCCGAGGGTTGTGGGAGGGTTCGCCTCATTATTTTTCCCCTATTTGTGTAAATAGTTACCTAATTTTGTTTGACTGTATCTATTATAAGTGTACGTATAGTATGCACGTCCCTAATGGTAATGAGTATAATTTAAGCCTGTGATATATAAGAAACTCGTTTAGGAAAAATATTTTTAAGTATTGATCGTGGACTTACTAAGACTAAAATTATCACTGATTAATATAGCTGCAACATTTGTTTTTTGTAAAAACACGAATAGATGTATAGTATGTGTTTACTAAACATATTTTCATTAGCCGTGTCTATCTACAAAGTTGTGAAACAATATACTCTGATACTTGTATATCTGCACAAGCTAATATTTCATTTATGATCACAGCAATATTAGATAGTAATACATCGACTACTAAAGCTCTCATAAAACTGACTGAAGATACTTTTAAAACTAAATAGAATAAACATTTATTTTTATAAATTAAATATCAACGATACATTTACTTCTTAATACATAAATCCATTTCAAAATTTAAACCCAATCTGTGTACAGAAATAATTGGAATTCTAAAATCAAAACAGTTTTATGAGAGTTTAAAAAACGTAATTTTAACCTTATAAGTAAATATATAGAACACAAAGTAGAACATTTAAGACATTTTAGAAAAGTATCTCTGAGTATTTTTGTACAAAACTCCTGTATTACCCATTTTAGCTCACTTTTCAAGTATCAACTAGTACCTATTCAATTTATTCGATTCCATATCATACAATTGTACCTAAGAGCTTGTACATATATTCATTATCGCACCAAAATATTTACATTCGCAGCGGTCAAATATAAAAAGTATCAAAATTATATGAGTACTCTATATATTTTTTCTAAACATTTTTTCGAGTAACGCCATTTAATATCCGCTGCCAGAATTTTGTAAAATAATAAGTTTAATTTATTATAGTACTTATGCATCTGAATTTAGAGTACTATTTATTTCTTCAATAGAACATTTAAATAGTGTATTGACTAGAATTACTTTTTAAAACAATTTTACCAGCAATACTGTAGCATATTTCATTAATTCAAATTATGTGTTTGTCATCTCTTTACATAAATTGTACTTAAGGGTATTAATTTATTCTATTGCTCAGTATGGTACCTATCTAGATATTAAAATAAATTTCATTTTGTTGTATGTATTGTAGAAAACGTGATAAAATTATTGTGACCGTTATTACAATGAGCCCTTCGCTATAACTGCTAAAGTAGTAATAACGTATAGCCTAATAGGTGCTTATAAGCTTTCGTTTTGCAAATATTATATAAAAGTATTTTTCAGACTTCTCTCATATCATAATGTACATACATAAATCGAAATAGATTATAAATTCGTAAGAAATATCTGAGCTTCGTCGTTTATTGTATTAGTTAAGACTCAGTACTTAAGTATTCTAGTGAATAAACTAAGGATTTCCCTCCTCTTGGGAATATCTTGCGCAATAATTATAACTAATTACTATTATCTATACTTATGTAATAGCTCTGTAAATTTCACATGTTACTAAACTAAGTTAAAAAATTCAAAATGTAGCGTTAAGATTTTATATAATAAATCTATGAAATGTATCTTTCAGTTTGTTGGTGTTTCATTTGGTACAACCCTATTTGTGTTATCGTTTGTTGTTATAGAGCTATCATAGAAACACTGAGGAGAAAATGCTTAAAATAGTGTCGATTCATCAAGTCGCATACCGGGTTGACATTTTCGTCATAACAGACCGGTCCGGGGGCCGGCACCCTCGAGCAACGACCGAGGGACTATAAAAAGTGAGGGCGCGTAATTATATAGTGCCACTAAACTAATTTCACGATACATTGCCGACGAAATCTGTGCTTGGCACCGCCTCGCCTGACGACGAAATGTGATTTTTCTTTCATAACCAAACGCCTGATTACTATTGTTATGTGTTATTTCATATGAATTGCTAATGTCGGTGGCAACGTGTTTACGATAAAATTGGCCCTCGTATTAATAAGCCGATGAAGGGACTCATTGTTTTGACCTTCGGCTTTTCAAGGTTTTCGTAGCGTGCCTCGTGTGTGGGTAATCGTTTTCATAATTACTGCTTTTTAGCAAAATGCCAAAACATGTTTAATAATGTGACACTGAAATGTATGCCTACAGGAATTTACGCCTTATCGACGATGACATAGAGATCGTTAGACCTTGAATTATTTTCTCATTAGCGATCAGTGCTTAGGTATATATCATTTTAGCGTTTGTGTCGTTACACCTGGTTATTTTCTACTGATATTATAAAGCAATTAGGTCTGGCTGGTTCCAAAACATCGTTTATTTCTAACACACTAGGCATATGTAAATGTTTATTTAGTAACAAAATTACTATCGAATAACCTGAAACTATTTTACTTTTGTATAAATCTATTTCTGTTTTCAAATCTAGCAGTTATTGTATGGTGTAATTACTGCAGACAGTCTAGACTAGACAACCCTCAGTGAGCAGACTATTTACCGATTCGAAATCAGCAAATGCGCTCACCCTTATACCAATTAGCAATCCCACAGTTGGTCGGTAATACCACGGTGTGTAACTATAGTTATAGCAAAAAGGTTTCTCATTAATTAGTCGTAGAATGCACTTGTTTACACATTAAATTGTGTAGCAATAACGGCATTGATGATTTAATTGAAATACTTTTTAGACAATAAATCACTCACTTTTCCACCAAAGAGATAAGTAAGTATATGTTACTTTTTACCGTAAGGATATTATCTATATCAAAGTTCCTGCAATTAGTAAATCATAATCTCATAAAATAAATACACTCTATGCAGTAAAACAAAACAAATTAGTTGTACAAACTAGTGATTAGAATAGCCCAGCTTAGAACACGAGGGGTTTAGCTGTAGCACATGCTATGCGAGAAGCAAGTTGTGACAAGTTGGTACTTCGTCTCAGGAACTGAACTACGGATTAGATTGTAGATTGCGCCATAAACCTACGTGGGCGGGGAGCTAACAGATTTATCAACTGTTGTATAATTGTGCTGTATGGTGGAACTGAGAGTTACAGCTTTGGGTTGTAGATTTTTTGTTTTCTGTTTAAATTGTTGTTAGGTATGTCGTGTGTTGTATTTTGATACCTGTATATAATTTTGACTCATTTTTAACGGGATAAAATCATCCAATGACTGCCTTGGAGGAGGCAAGAAGGCTTACTGTCTAAAAATAACCCCGTTCCTATTCCTGTTTTTTGAGTCCCGGTAGCCCGCTAGGCAATCCGCAGCTCCGGGATCATTTAGCTCTTGGGTACTGATAGTTCTTTTCTTTCTAGGCAGGATACGTTGCTATTGAATTAAAAGACAATATAAATTTAAGAAAACCAAGTTGGTTTTGTTAGAGAAGAATAGTAAATACAATTAATACCATGTCTATCTCTCATTCTGTTGAACTAGACTTTCTATAGAGTCCCAACAAACAAACAATTAGGTACGTTGCGTCCATGACTATACATTTTTCTCTTTTTTATTTTAATCAGGCCCTTTTTTAACGGGAAAATATAATAAGCAATAAATTACATACATCAAAAACAAACAACGAAAGCTCAATTAAAACATCCGGAACAGCGTCGAAAAATTAATTATGACCGTGGAATAAAGTCGCATAAAAACATTTTTTTTTTAAAGGGTGGGTTCCGAAGCATTGCTGCATAAAAACCGTGTCTTCAATAGCATCATTGAAGCATGTAACGTTTCATTTCACGGTGCGGCCGCCGCGTGCTTGCGGAATTCGTCTCCATTAAATAATTACGCACGGCGTAAAACGGAGAGAAATTATTAATAGAGGGACGCTTAAGATGGATGGGCTTGTGCCCTATTGCAAGTAACTGGTTACTTGTTGGTGATGCTTCATAAAATCATTTGGCGTACAAAATGTTCAATCTAAGAGATTATTTTCAAAATACGTTTTTCACTCAGAAGTTACATATTTCAGATTGCGGTACATAGTACCTATTACAGTTACTAAAAGAATGAAATGATAAAATTAAAACCGTTAAATCACCAACATAAGAAAATTCACCATAACACGACATCCTAACCTTAGTTAATATTTCAACCACGACGTTGATGTAACCATCTAAAATATGGACAGTGACTTAAGAGTAAGTTTGAATAACTAAGACAAGACGATGTCCAAGCTTCACCCAAACCCTCTGTGTATCTAGAGATGGTCGCACGAAAACGCAGCGAGGTCAGGCGGCTAATCCGTTATTACATCGGCACGGGATGGGCCGCGGTGTCCCACTCTCGTAAGCGCATTAGTCGAATTAACAATTAGTCATGCCTACGTCTGCCCGGCAAGTTTGCACAAATTTACATAACAATAAAGCCCTTCGTAAGCCCAACGTTTGTTATGGCGATTTTTAAATTAATTGGATCGAGAACCGTGGAGAATTTGTGGGCTTTGCTCCCTACGCGGGTCAGTACTGTAACACTATGTGTACTTGTATACGCAGCCGGACAATCCGATTTTTATCTTCCTTGTAATTAAAAATGAATGCAAAGGGTTGCATTTGCACAGATGTATGATGTACAGCGAGCATAGTAATTTAGAGTAGTGATCGAAGATAACGATGGGCATTTGAATAGAGTTGCATTTGTACTGGAGGAATAGCGCGATGCAATTCAAGATTTCTTAAATAAATCACACTGATTTAACTCAATAGAGCTTTATGAGACTGTGAATGATACAGTTAAACTTACATAAGTTTGTTATTTTGCTGAGTGTACTGCATTAAAGTAATTACTGAAACAAGCTGTAAATAACACGTTCATTACACATTATTTGCAACTGACATCATTAAAACAATCAGTGTTATCGTAACATAATCTCATTATTAGCTTATTGTGACAGCGTTATGACGGCCTCCGTTCATTGGACCGGCGACAGATACGCTCGCGTCCCGCGAATCAAATGGGCAACGATAAAAGCACGAAACTAAATCGAGCCCGGAATAAGCAAGAACAATGGCGGGCTTAAATTGTAGCATTGTGAACGAACAGTAGCCGACACGTTCGCGAAGAATAGAGTCATTTGCCTCTAACAACATTAATGCCAGCCTGACCCTCATACCGTCAGTTTTTGTTTGTTAATCTACAGAAAAGGGCGTAACTCATTTTGTCAACTCGTAATTTAATTTCACTTGAACCCCAACAACTCAACGGTAGGCGGCACAGGACATGGGCAACAGCAATTTATGTTGTTAATTTATTGTCTGTCTATGTGACGATTTTAGAATTACTACCAAATATTGGTATCAAAATTATTCAAGGTGAATAATATAATATTGCTGTGCCTGTATACATAATATCCAGAACACGACTACACCGCAGCGGCGTATTTTATAATAGGTACGCTATAAATTTCCAAAATAACAATACGCAATACGTGCAGTCCCATCGTTATCCTGAAAGTTTAATGTCCCTACACAAACCCGCCGTCATTCCGGCCAAAGGTGACGGTCGCTTTTAGAAATGCTTAAAATGCAATTTTACGTGCGTACTTTTATTTATGGCCCCCAAAAATGTAAAATGCAAACGTTTTATTGCGAGGCTTTATAAAAATACGAAGAACAAACAATGTTCCCGGTATCCAAAGACGAGGGGACGTCGAACCATATTTTTGTACATACTGACGATGCAGCAAAACATCTTAAGTAGGTGAACGCAGGTAAACAAGGGCTTACTTTAACGTTTCTGATCACTTTATGGAACTCTTGCAAAAGATCCTATGAAAACACATTATGAGATTTATTAGCATAATTGCATCAAGAGAATGTAAACAGTGATGATTTTAAAGTCTCCGAACAGACCCTTTGAAATGAATTGAAGATTCAAATGAGCGATAAATTTGATTACTCCTCTCTACAAAGAGATTTAATTTTGATAAATCAGCGCTTATTGTTGTAGAGATTTATTATGTTTGCGTCAGTGATGTCAACGTTTTCAATAGAATTGAAGTCTATCTAATCGGGTGGAAGATATGCCTCCTGATTGCTTGTGCTTGGCCCTAATCAAGTAAACCCAAGTTTTTTTAAAGGGAACAAGAAATATCGTGTGCTATTATAACAATATTTCAAGCCGTCCAATTAGCTTTTTATGTAGGCAAGCCAGCAGCGCTATACTCGAGTCTACTTTGTCTGACGTAATAGCGGTATTACCCTCTTTCGGAGCAACGTCGTCGCAAAGCGAAGTATGTTGAAAAATGTGAAATATTTAAGATGCAAAATTTTATAATAAGAATCGCCGAGATTACACCTTGTGCTCATCTATTTTTAATGCTGCGCTGGCAAGTGGGACCTTTTTATTGCCCCCAAGCTCTAGATTAGTTTTGTTCTGTGAATTTGATGCATATAAAATGAGCTCGATTATTCAACGCCCTGCGCAACTTGTTTAGTATTGTGCCCACTACAAATATGAATTTAAAATGAGGCCATATGACATATCACTCGTTGTCATGTTAGGTATGAGATATTGTTCTATTCGGCGGTACTGGGATAAAATGAAACTGGTGTTTAGTAAGATTTACATGCTTATCACACACGCGTGCTAATAATATCTATTCACATTTTAGTAACCATTATTACATTTAAAATGAATAGTGTATTTCTAGTACATATTGACATTTGGCCTGTATAAATTGCTTACAAAATATCAATAGTATCGACAATGAGAATCAATATTAATAAACTGTGAAGGGTTGCGAGTTACGACTAACGTACAACAAATCTATTGCGAACTCCTTACGACTCCCAAATCCCAATCGAAATTACGACAGCATAGTATGACATTCTGTGTCGAATAATAGTATAAAGGAGAGAATACGAACATGTGCAAAAAATATCTGGCGTATGCATTTGGGAATTTCGCGTGACAGAAAATTTAATACGAGGGGAGTCTAATATTAAACCTCGGGGACCCATCACTTTTAATATTTGGTCGGCGTCCTAGAGGGCTCCTAAATTATTTACCAAATGGAAAGGTAATGGTCGAGGAAGAGTGCGAATGAAGGTATGCAAATTTTATAAGCACGTATTGTTGCCCATAAAACGTGTTAGCTCCTCTTAAATCGGCATAATGAAGAATTCGCGGCCTGCAAATGTGTTCACACAACGTAACACTCGCCCGACACCAAAAGTGAATTTGGTTTTACGTCGTAATTGTAATTTATGCTATCGTAAAATGTGGGTTTTATAATTTGTGGTACATAAACATACCGTATGAATGTTACCCGTTTACACTCAGAATAATGGCTTCAGTATTACAAACGAAAATCCAAGTTCTCGTTCTCTCAATGTATTTTTCAACACTAAAAAGGCGTAAAACTTGAACTATCTGGCGCTATTTTTCCAGCGCTTTTTTCAATCGACAGTC
The DNA here is from genome assembly GCF_023101765.2 of Spodoptera frugiperda. Classification (NCBI taxonomy): domain Eukaryota; kingdom Metazoa; phylum Arthropoda; class Insecta; order Lepidoptera; family Noctuidae; genus Spodoptera; species Spodoptera frugiperda. Next base: position 5,686,848 of record NC_064217.1, on the reverse strand, counting down.
TATTAAATTCGGATCTCCGGATGAATAGCCACTGAACCTAATAAACAGCGAACCAGCCGACGCGACCACAACGCAGTAGCTAGAAAAATATCCATTTCATGTCGCTGAAACAAAATTGAATTGTATAACAATTGGACCTTTTAGCTTCGTTGTCGGAGAGATTTATTGGGAAAAAATCACCATTAATTCGCACACGTGTCCTCGATTAGGGCGAAGGGGTGAAACGGGAGTCACGGGCCATAAAGAGTCACGCATCGCGGCCGACTGCTAATGACGCCGGTACCGTGGACCTGCGAGCAATGTGGCCACCTACCTACCTTATTACGTACATTCACCTGAAACTTTGTGACGTTTAACTAGTTTTGTAATTGGGAAAAAGTTAAGTTGGTAGGTACTTGCTCTAGAATGTCGAGCTCATTTTCAACTGAATTTCTTAACTACGGGACCAAAGTGTGTTTCTCTTAGACATAAGCAACAGGAAGGTAAAACGCATGATAATAAGATTAAACATCACACATAATTATTTATGATATGAATTCCTTTAAAAATGCTGGTTTATCAACAATTAAACACATCTTTGTTATCACAATAAGCAATATTTTACAATTACACTGTCTGAAATACGAATTAAAAAGTTTTGACATTAGTCCCTCCAAAATAAGCATTTATTTAAGCGTGAAATCCGAGTTACTTAAGTTTAACTTTATAAAACAGTTGTTGTGTCTCAACAAATTATTTTTAAAGTCGATGGCAGTAAAAATAAAACGACTAAGACTTAGACAAGCGAGACTCAAAAGATGTTTTAAGGCAAGAATGACGTTACAAAAGGATAGCAGTCTTAAGCAATACGGAAAAAGGTTTTTTATCATTTTGTCAAGGATATTGTATGTCGAAAAGATAGCTCGAAGATTTGGCGAACATGTTACGTTTTCTTTTTTATTGTTTTATTCAAATCTGTGTACCTTCCATCTACGTTACCTCAGTCGTAAAAACAATATTCATAGAAGGACATAAAATATAAAAAAAATGTCTGCTTAATACGTGGATTTGTGGCCGCATAGAAATATTTAGATTTCTTATCAATAAAATTCTTGTCACAATTTTTTCTTTTATGGGGATTGTTTCAAGATTAATACTAACGGGAAATAAAATATGATGACTAAAAGAGATGTTAAGACATGTTACATGTTTTGAAAATTTCTCGTTCTATTTGTTATTTTATAAAATCCTTAGGAACGATCAATCTGCAAACTATGTGGCTGGTATTGTGATAGTGTCATAGACAAGTATCAAAACAAAAATAAATTGTATATACCTTCCAAAAGTAGATATCTATCTATCTATCTATCTCTTTCATTTGATGTACATTTATAACTACTTACCATACCTACATTGGAGGGAGATGGCGTCAGTTAATCAGTCTCAAGCGTAGGGGTTCATTTTGTTTATTTGAATGTTCGCTCAGATTTAGTACAGAGTGGCGCCCAACGACCGGATCCGAGAGGGTCTGCTTGCCAAAGATTTCTTGTAATATTTTTTAGAAGGGTATACCAACCAGGTTTTGTACCAATATTTTTCCCGTATCCAACTTTTTTTTTACTACTAACTCCCCGTTAATTAGTAGTAAAATTATTCAGTCTGTGAGAGTCAACTGCTCGACTAAGGTTATGTACAAAAGAGGTGTTCATTACAATCTCTACGCTTGGCAAATGAGTTGGGCTTATTTGACCATATCGTATAATAATAGGTACATTGCCTAAAAAATTCTAAAATGAAAAACGAAATATTTTCCTAACTACTAAATTTCTCTTTAAATATGCTATAAACGAAACAACAAATCCACATAATTACCTCACCTAATTAACCTCAACGGCCGGTAAGAAAGAAGAATCATTTTTCCTCCAAATACTTCGCCAACGTTTTATATTAGAACTAATGTTTTATGAAAGCTAAAAGTTTATTCTCATACTTCCGACGGCCAAACAAACTCATAAACTGAAAAATATGATAATTTTTATCTTTATTTAGAACAGCTAGAATATTAAAACAATTTATCGTTTGAGGTCGATGAAGACTGGAGTTTGTTCAAAATTATGTACAATTTAAAAGGGAAATTTCTTAGATCAAAAAAGCAGTATATAATCTTTCTTATGACCGTGGTTTAATTAAGTTGGATGTTGTTAATATTCGGATCCTGGCAGCTTTATAAAAGCACGGATCATTTTTCGAATCAATTAAAAAGCATACTGAATTTTTTAAGGTATTTCTACATGTAACTTATTAACTTTCTTTCGCATTGGATTTTTATCCATTTTTGATTACATAAAAACTGCCCCTAACAATATATTCAACAAAAAAGAATCAGCGAATTCCGTTCAGCTTTTTGAATTTTGCGTTTATACAACACATTGAGTGATTCATTTTCATATTAGATATAGATACATCAACCATTTGCCATTCAACATAGATTATGCTTCTCTTGTGGATATTGTTACCTTTATAGCCAAGTTAAGCTCAAGTTTCTCTCATAGTTCGTTGATATTGAGCGAATCATGCATCTAAACACAGGTGTAATATACTTATGCAAATCTGCATAAAGTCAAAGCAAGCACTGAAACATTAATACTATGTTTGCATGCCAAACAATGGCCATGCACAATGTGCAGTACACATAATTGATTTATTAATAAGTAGACATACCTACATCGTACCTATAGCAAATAATTATACAGGATGAATAAGTCAGAATAATAATAGTCTCCCTTTGAAAGACAAGTGTGAAGCTATGTATGTATGATGAAATAATAAAGGCACGTTTTTAACGAAGTTAAAATATTGAAATCATAGCCCAAATGCATAGTTTTATTTTAGTATTATTTTTTATAAGTTGTTGGTAAGAGAAGAAGAAGAAAAAAATATACTTAAATAAGACTTGATGGCTCAGACAGAGTTCCACGAAAAATTTTAATCAATATCTATCCATTTATACAGTACGGAAGATATATACCTACATCAAAATCACCTACTTCTCTGTTACGCACATGCATTTTACTAAGCAAAACTTTCTACAATAAACTCCACTATAGTATTATAAGAGTCAATACTTCGCCAATTTTTGCTCTGAGCCATCACTCCCCTTTGATGTGTGTCAACCGTGAAGCTCACCTGTACCAATCTATCTGAAATACTGTCGAACAAAGTTACTTCTATTGGCAATCCTTGTTACCGTTGAATTCTAACCAAACTGCTAGCGGCACTGATTATGGTCTAATGACAATTTATAGCCTCAATGTATGCACAGCTGGCTGGATTTGCTAGTCTGTGATTTTGCGAAGAATTATTTTATGGGATAACTATTTCTATGGTCTAGTGATTGTGATGTGGTACCTAAAGATACCACGAGGGTAAATTTCAAGGTAAATTCAATTATCAAACCAAAACTATGATAAATAGGTAATAATTTCAATTTTGAAACAGAGAAATTTTATCTCCCTGTTATGTCCTACAACACAGATACAAAATGTATAACACAGTTTTGTGAAAACATAAGTACAGGAATTACAAACCAAATGTATTACGAGATGAAAATATAAAAAAGTTTAAAAGTCTAAAAGTGCTTCAATGTTCTCCCTAAATAAGTCAACCAGTCAAAATCAGTCTATCAAAATGCCTTTTCAAAGTGAACGAAAAGTTTGAAGTAAGTAGTTTGAAAAGAAGTACTTAGTAGCCTACCCTAGGCCTAAAGTACTAGGCTGAATTATGAATTTAAAAGCCCTGGAGTTACTGTTGATAGCTTTTCAAATAGATAATTCACTTAGTGTTGATTAGTCTTCAACGTACCATTAGCCCTTTTCAAAACTTTTTGTATTTACGGTAATGATGGCTTTATGTAGGTCCAGATTTTGAGAGAAATTTCTGTAACAAGTAAATGAAAATGTGGTAATTTGTCATTGTTACTGTACTTTACCAGATATTTAACTTAAAACAACAAAAATTCAACATTTCACAAAATTCAATGTTAATGATAATAAACGTATGCATTACATGAGACAACACATTTGTTGATGCGAAAAGCATGATGAAAAATAATGGTTCTTACATCATAACATCATTCATACTATGTACGTAGAATGATAAGCATCCCTCAACAACAATATTCAACCAAAAAATTCTCAACCAGCTTAACAGCATGCTCAGGCATGTCGACCGCATGCTTGACACCAGTAATGCACACAAGACGTGCTAGACGGGTGTCCGGTTACATTTGCGGTCGCTGAGCGATGCCTGTACAGACCACACCGTTCCGCGTGAAACCGTGCCGCGCCGTACCGCCGTCCCACCGAGCCGGACCACCGGTACGCACTCTGCATCACTGTCATTGCTACATTCTCGCCACATTACTCCAAGATTGGAATTGCAGCTTTGATTTTGGGAATGCCAGTGTAACTGTAATTAGCTATGTAGTTACGAGTAAATTATGTATTATGTGTTTCTGATTGTGGTAAAGTAATACTAGTTTTCAGTCAAACAGCATGCCTAAGAAGTCATATCGCTAACTTCATATCCTTGTTTATTTTTTACTTTTATCAATAAATAAATTGTATAAATTATTTCTAAATCAGATTAGCAGTTCAATTTCACCATCCGTAAACTGCAGCAATTTTAAACCAACAGTACAATTTTCCATTACTCTCACAAAAAGATGCAGTGAGCACTAAGCTTTGAATCCTTGATTATTTAACCCACTTCGAGGAAAATTCCAACGGAATAATTGCAAGAAGCGTATATTTTTTTCTAGAACAGCTAAGATCCCTACGAGATTGCAGTATCTAAGTTCGAGATGACTACAAGAAACTGAACTCAGTAAGTTCGAGAAATTTAGTTCTAGGAACAGATATAGTGAAACAAATTACTTTGTATTATCCATTCCTTAGTGGATTAAGGATTCCAAGTTTCGAGTGAAGATAGATGCTGTTTTGTTTTGGATTGAACACAACAGTTTGCATACGAGACCAAAATAGCATTTTTAGTTCTCTGCCTTGAGATGTGTTTTGTTTATCTAAAATAGTGGAATTTAGATACGAAAACTTTCTTTTGAAGTTTTGGAAAAACAGTGTCTATTTCAGGTTATTTTTAAAAATAACGAAATATCTTTATAAACAATAAATAATAAGTAGATATCATCCTGCATCATCGAATTCACTGCGACTGGGTATTGAAATTCACTGGCTCTACTTCGACAGCTAAACACGAAGTCTCAGATAAGATTATGAATTAATAATAATCAACTAATTGTACAGCACTATCCGAGTTACACTACAGTGGAACCTAAACCTAATAAAGTGCTTTGGTAACAGATATCTAGAAGACATTGTATTAGCAATTTCCTTTTGTCCTTTTGTCCGAGATATTCCGATTGTAAATTCAATTCAATCGCGTGACAGTTCCAGTAATCCTAAATTATTAACAGGTACTGACTAAATCTAGTACCTGTCCAGATTTTCTCTGCAAGACTATCAATTAAAGAATAGCTTTTCATTTTCAAAATTCTATGCTCTGTGTTTGAATTTTGGTTTTAAATCATTTGGCTACACTACTGCGACCATGTTCCGAGAAAACGAAATGATGTGTAATTTACTTTAAATCATTTGAGCTCTAGATTACAATTTTATACAAACATACAGCTTAGTCAAATTAGTGCTACCTAGTACAATGTTTATAAAATATATTTTAAAGTGTGCAATTGTAAGTACAGAAGCTGTAATAATTTCGCGGAATAAAAGAATTATCAGTTTTATTTAACGTTTAAATTTTATTAAAAAACTTCCGCTAGTCAGAATAATCATAAAGAAAAATGAATTAGTATATTTATGTTATAGTGTGGTAATTACTAATGTAGATTTAAGTTTTTCACACGGCATGTCCATTGTACATCAGTACAGGACGCTAAAAGCTTCCATACGTAATCTGCTAAGATATTCTGAGTGCGGTATTAAAAAGCATTTCGAAATGTTTGCTAATTCCTCGCCAGAAAAGAACAATCGCGGCGCGTGAGTGCTGTGTGTTGTGCATTACCCCCAAGATTGGTGGAAGTTGTAGGATATAGCGATTTGGAAATAGTTTTCTTATAGAATGGAAATGAATACTACGAAACTATTTTTGCATATAATTGCCTATTTTCTCTTTTGGTATTCATTTTAGGTGGTATGTATTAAAAGGTTTGCAAAAAGCAATTGGAGGAAAGCTAACATTAACTTTTCTTTAATATCGTTTTTGAAAAAGTTGATTTTGTAATTAGTATAGTTTTAAAATATAAACCAATGGATGAAGTCAGAATTTCTTCCCCTACTAGCAAATACATACATGCATATTCAATACCTTCATTTCTCGATCATTCATACACAAACATTTTATGCCTTGTACCACACACAATTGAAACAGTAGAGATTAGAGGGTATAGACTAGTACACCAACATGAGCCGGGATTTTCACTACAGCTTTATACATTAACTTCCTTTATACTCGTGCATTTAAAGACAATGGATTGTTTTATTTATTCGCACTGAATGAATATTGTGGCATATACACTAGAAGGCACTTCACGTTGAGATATTATTTTTAAATGTAGTTTTTTGTTTAATGTTTCTCGGGGTATCTTGTAAGTCAGGTGTATGGTTTATTCTTTGGCCTAAACTATTATTCTTTCAATATGTGATTTTATCTATATACATGTATATAAATCAATTGCTGTGAATGGCTGGACCGATTTAGTAAATTTTAATCTAGAATTAGTATTATTTGTGGAAGTACAGGAAAGGTTTAAAAGGTGAGAAATAAAAAATGTTTTAGGCGATACGAAGTTTGCCGGGTCAGCTAGTTTTAAATATGAAAAATAACGTTAAAGTCAATGCTGTATTTGAACCAATTAATAAAATTATTTAATGTACTAACTATGACAAATTAACAGAGAAGTCTAGAAGTTACTCATCACATATCAATCTTCATTAAAACTGTCACCATAATAATTCATCTTACGGCAGTGCATCTTAATTTCAATCTACAAATGACCGTAGCCATCATCGTAGATTGTAACACCCTTGCTATCTGACCGGCCATCTGACAAAGCTTCGTCGACCGATGTTTGCAAAACGAGATAAGCGTGACCGATCTCTGGACACCCTCACAGGAAGTGTCGAACAGAGTGTTATGGAGTGTTATTTGTGTATTTTTTGTTTGCATATTAAATTCGTTCAAATTAAGCCGTTTTGAAGAAACTTTTGATGATACAGACGTGGCTTGAATCAGTGGCCAGTCTCACGAATAAATCGTCTTATATCTGGATGAAAATTAAGTGTCTAGTAAATAAACGTAAAAAGAATATTACGACTTACGACGAATATTATTTTAATACATAGTGAATGTCATCATCATCATCACCTCAGCCACAAGACGTCTACTGCTAAACATAGGCCTTACCCAATGACTTCCAGATGGGCCAGTTGGAAGCAACCTGAATCCAGAAGATATGTGTATTTATTAACTTCTATATAGACACTTGTCATATTTTAACTTGATTGCACATTCAGTTAAATTACTCTTATCACAATAACTGTAACATTACACACAGTTACGTGCATAAATATTGCCAAAATTCAGTACTGTTATCAAATTACCAGAACAATTGTAGTACAGGAAGATTAACCATGCAAAAGTGCAGCGAAATATGATTACAACGAGAGCATTGCGCCAGTGCGACGGCTAACTCGATTTATTATCTACACACATTTGCATAGAACTACACCTCTAAAATTTACGACCGTCATTTGACCCACAAACACGTATTTTGACTGCACAAAACAGTCGAAGTTTTTGCTCATATAAAACACTACGACAATAGCTATCCAGTCTTATCGGGTCGCATCCGGAATCATAACAGTGCATAGTCGGCTCCATCGCATCGTTGTTCGTGACGGAAGCAGCTCCTCCGGCCAGTAATGCGTTGACCTAGGTCGGCCTCCTTGCGACCGCTGCAACCATTACTCATTGAAAATTATACGAGACTAAGTGGTGTTTCGGGTACATTCAGTCATGCGAGCCCGTGCCCTGTTTGCGAACATCGAATAACAACGCAACTCGAATGAGGTTTGCGTGTATCGATTGTTCCTTTAACGATTTATTGCTTCGAATTTTTCGCTGATGTGTTTCCCGTTGTTAGAATGTAGCTGAATCGATGGTGGAGCAATGGTGTGGAATGCGAATTGCTCGGGACGAGCTGTATATTTTGCATGCAAAATGCACATCTGTTTTAGTCCACTTTATAGGTGCAGTCAAATGTTTGGTTTAACAAAGGTCGACACGTTGAATTATTCAAAGTGTGATTGTCAATGTCGGACTATTTTAACTTTTTTTGGTTTTGATGTATATTTGACTCAATTTATCACATCGGACCGTGTTATTTGTAATAGATTATTTGAAAATAAAGTATGCCACTGATTTCCTCTTAAAAAAAACTCAGAACAAGTAAATGACTCATTTAAATTGAACTAAACAATCCTTTAACCATTCATTTAACTCCAAAATTTTCTACCACCGAAGCTAAATAAAAAGTTCGAGGATCGTACACTTCACTCCAAACTAACATATCCATTAGCCGTTACAGAACTACTAACAACAGAGATAACAGTGAACACATCAAAGTTGTACGATAACCCTTGAACTTAAACCCTTTCGCTAATCTGGCCACAAGAGACGACACGCGTGCTTAATCCATCAGGAGTGAAATAATGAATGATGATTAATAGTTTTGTCTGACGGCGGAAGAGGGGTTACTTTGGCAAATCATTGAGTTGGGATATCGAAGATTCTTTTGTGTTGCTGTGCTGTTATTTTTGAGAGGTGCAACTGAGTTTTTGCACAAGATATTGTAAGTTTGGTGTTAGAGTGTGAAATGTTTGTTGTATATTTTATTCGTTTAGTACCAATAATCGAGACTTATTTTCACATTTTTTTACATTGTTTATAAATCAAGTAATACAACAATACGTTTTTAGTTTGAAAGTTTAAACAAGTAATTATACATTTATTCCCTACTACATAAACAAAAATACATCTCAGCTCTTTAAAATCCATTACTCTGTCTTGTATTTTCATCCTACATTCATATTCACAAAAACATGGGCACCCTGTAACCATTTCCCAAGGGTGAATCATATGGGAGGACGGAAAAATCGGGTTTAACTTTGCTAATGGTTCAGACAATGGGTTGGAACTATTATAGGCAAGACATAAGAGCTTAAGCCTCACGGGAATTTTGATCTGCGGGAAGAATAAGCCAGGAATTACGGCGCATCCTTTGAAACAAGAACCTTAGTGATTGGACATTCTGTATTGGTAATAGAAATGAATGGCTTTGGAAGATGGTTGATAATTTTATTAGAAGTTGATTGGCCTTTGTGAAAACTGACAATTGATGAGTGAGTTCGTGATTCAAGAAGGTTTTGTCTTTTTAAACATACTTGTAATAGAGATAGAACTAATATAGATAGAGAATTATGTTTTTAGATATTTACTTGAAATCTATAAGTTTCTACTTTTTAATATTATATCGATGATTTATATATTGGGAATGCAGCTCGTAAGACATTATAAAATTCAGTAATTACACCCAATATCACTTTTCCAGCAGTCACTTTATAAGGTCGAGACTGTCTCGACCGATATGTTGTAATCAGAAGTCTGTCTGTTTACTCATCAATCTCATAAAGACCTCCAATCACATTGAAAACTTAATTGATTAGAAGTTGGAGAAGACGACCGCTGTATACCAATACCAACTAACGTTCGTGAGGTGGAGCAATATTCGCTAGTGTCGCCCTCTGTCCATCTAAGTCGAGCAAATTGTTTACGACAACCCAGTTTTCAGGGGAAACTATTTAATTCAGTTGCCGTGCCATCCCGGGAAATCGGAAGTTGGTGGTAGTGGGGCACTTACTACCTATGGCACACTGAGGGCCTGAATACAACTAGTTATAACGATAATTTGCATGTGACGTAATTGGGCGACACATATTCATAGGTTGAAGAGCGATTTGTGGTTATTTATTGGGATAGTTTTTAAACTTTTATATTGTTGGTGCTAGATTTCTTTTAAAAATGTTCGTTACTTAGGCGCGTACAAACATATAGATATTTCGCTTCTGATACGACTTAATTTGTAAAATTAAAGGCGGCATTAAATTTAGATTTAGAAAAAGTACACAAAATGTTAACTCTTCTTGTATTTTGAGCATGACGTCATTGACATGGCATTTGTTTTATTTTGTAATGTTCTAAACGCGAAATAATTTAAATGTAGAACTTTAACGCGATACATTTTCATCCTTGTAATTTATGGCCTGACGTCATTGACGTATCTATTCATTGGTTTTTTTTCTGACTCGGTAACGTAAGTTTGATAATGTCGTAGGTAATATTTTATCCATGTCACTTACTAAATAGTACTTATTAACTATAACAGTTTGTACGAAAGTCGAACACAAATCGAAAACACTAATTCGCATCACCAAAAATATGAAACATAAATATTTATAAACCCTAGCAATAAAAAGGAAAATGTCTTGAAATATTTTTCGCGTAGCTAGCTAGACATTCAGGAAATGAACATGTCTCAGTCATAATCCGACAGAACACGTCGCGCGGTGTGTTAGCATAAATAACGCTTACCTGTAAAACTTTTACGTCAAAATACCAAGTGTAGTATTAGTATTTTTAGCCAAAATATTTTTCGATACTACTAGAAGAAGAAAGGGGATAATTTAGTCTTTATATATAACCTGGTTTTGTACTACGATTAGTTTGTTAAAACAATGTGTTATTACATGTCTTCGTTGTATCGTTGGTCTATAGTAACCTTAGCAGATATAATGACTACATGATGTACAAAAAGTTTTTTATCCATATCGCTTTTTAAAGAGTTTGGAATGTTTTTTTTTTATGGAAACGAGCAGACGGGTCACCTGATGGTAAGCTATCAGCGACGCCCTTGCATACCCGCAACACCAGAGGAAGGTGCATTGCTAATGAATTAAAAAAAGAATACGCTCTTTTCTTGAAACAAAAATACATATGTGTGTGCAAAATAAATATACGGTGTTACTAAGTGATTTACCGCCGCAGTTAAAGTCATTTAAACCCAGTTCTTAACAATTGTTTTCGGAACAAAATCGTTGCTAAGGAATAGTTTAAGTAATCATTTAATCTCTCTGAAGACGACAGTAATTTAATGTATTTTGTTAAAGGACGCATCATCATCTAACTTATGGCCTCACATATATGTACAAATGTTCCTAATTAAATTAAGAGAAACATGGCCTCATTTTACACTTTACATCAAATCTTTACAACAAGAGAATTAATTACTATAGTAAAGAATGAATAATGAACAAATTGTAGCATCATTTTAAAAATAAACGCACTGATTGACTCATTTATTCGGCGTCAATATAAAGTATTTATCCACCGATGCGACATCAATTCCGCATTATAGTCCGCCGACCAATGACAGTGAAATACTATCGTCCGGAAATATATTTTTAAATAAAAGCACACGTGAAAAGCCCAATATTAAAGGTGTTTACTTAAACATTATTAATGGATTCAGATTTAATATTGTAAATGGGATAGTTGGAATTTATTTCGAAATATTACGGATTCTTGAATAGGTTTGTGTCGATTAAAATGTCGTGTTTATTTTGTTTCGGTTTTTAAATAGCCAGTATTATGAGCATTTAAATACGCTCGTTGTATTCTTTAATCTAAGGCCCCGTGTCTTTTCAAGGTCAGAGTGAATAGGTACTATCTAAGTATAGTCTGTGTGTTCTATATTCGGCCACATCATCGCTTCGATGTTCTGACAGAAAGCGGGTTGGTGGCCAAACGCAGACTTATCAACGCTAAAAAAAATCGTAGTTTGGTACTGGTTGGTATATTAAGTGGGTATTAGTGAGGACTGCCTCGTTGATCGAGTGGTCGCAATTACGACTGCCGGGCAAGGGGTCCAGGGTTCGATTACTGTCGGCCAAACTTTTTTTCGTTTTATCGAAAATTTCTCAGTAGTAGCACGAAGTCTGGGTATCTAGCAATAGGCTAACCCCATATTAAATAGGACTTATAATATAAATGATAAAAAGTAGGTGCTCATTGCACAGTGACATTACGGCATTTGATGGATACAAGGTGTGACGATACGACAGTGAGCACTGGCTTTTTGCGCCGTATTGATGACTATTATTGTGTCCTTGTTATACATTTTGTGATTTACACAAGTAAATCACAAAAATTTTTTTCTTTCTTTATAAATGCCATATTACATAAACACATAGTAATAATAATGTAACTATGCATTACATCTTTCATATTATGTATCGTTAATACCTTATACACGGTCATTACATCAATATGCCTTGCATCTTACAGATTCAGGCTCGAATGACCAATTACCATGAAGTAGCATGGTTTGTTACTGCAGTTAATTAATAGAAAATAACATATAACTCATAACAGTGAGAAATAACATATAACAGTATAAATAAACACATTTTACCACAACGCAACAAAACAATTTAAATACGAATAAAATAGTAACAAAAACTAAAACATAATTTTCGCACGACCAAAACCTGCAGCGAGCCGCAATAAAACAAAAGCACGATGATAAAACAATCAAAATCAAAAAGCATCAACGGGCAACCCTGATTGATGTTATAGTCTGACGCGTCAAATCCGGATGAAAACTTTAAAGCGGACCGACATTTTAACCGGGCCGGGCGTAATTGCAGTAACAAGGGTCCTCTAACGTTATTTAGTCCGGTCGCATTAACGTCCCGCCGCTGTCACGTTCCCGACACACTTCGCTTTTAATTATATTTATTTACCAATACACGCTATTGTCACTTTCCTTGATACAGTGTAATATGATGAGACGGTAAAGTAACGGTGGTAATGTATTTTGCGCTTTTATGCAAGTCTTTGAAGCGAAAAAGCGACGCTGTGTGTTTATTCGTAAGTCATATTTTTGCTGTTGCGTATTCTACAGTGTATTGTAGTTAAAAATGTCGTATGAGATAATAGAACATCGTTTATCTATAAAAAATGGAACAAAACTACAAGTTAATTAACAAACACACAAATACAAACAAAAACATGCATCCAATAAAAAAAATGTCATCCGTAATTATTGCACGCTTTTGTTCAACCCAAAATGATCGTGAAATTTCTATACAACGCAACCAATCACTACTAATTAACATCACTAAAATCAGAGGACCCAATTTTGAGGCTTTTAACAATCCATTGTTATCAAATAAAGTACTGTCCGGGATGAAAATTTTGTGCACTTAATTATATCGATGAATGGCGATGATTATCGATACAGAAAATAGTTTACACATTGTTGTTGTTCCCCGTCTCGCCTGTCAATCAAACAAGATCGATTGGCTAGTTATGTGCAAACTGTTGTTAAACCCAGATTAACGCACTGCGATAATCTATCCAATGACAACACCAGCACGCACACACAGACACTCGCGTTCCAAATTTAAATCAGATTACTTTTTAATCGTGGTGTTTTGTGACGTGCCACATCATTTATACATCTGTCGCTGTTTTTACTGGCAAACTTTACAAATGTGCATGTACTTTTTCTATAAAAGTTCATAAATTAGTATTAAGATATTAACAGATGTGTCACATATATCTATTGTTCGTCTCATACCGATTGACTCGCTCACAATATGCACTGAAATGAAGTGCCGTACTTACCGTGGACCTTAGTGAATTGTATTGCAGTGATCCTCTGTTACGACCTCTTGACATCCTGCAATCACTCGTGGCAGACATCTCGAGTCGATATCGTATATCGAACACTCGAGAGCAAGTATCGAGTGAGAGTCGAGAGGCCTCGTAATGTGAACTAACGCACACTTGATCGTCCGCCTGCCGAAGACCGAAATTCGATTAATGTTTGAGCCCGCCGCTACTCACTCCGTTTCAAGTTCGCTACGACTAATCGAATCTCAATTTGACACAGCCCAAAACGTATTTCTCGAGTTCGTGTCGACTGTTTGCAATGCACCTGTAACAAGATACATATCCTGAACTAATTAAAACAATTCAACTATTGAAAAATGATGCACTATTTCTTTCCAAAAATCTTGCATAATTATGTTAAAGAACACTCGTCACAGTATCCGACAACGTTGAAGGGACCACAATGCAGCCAATTATTCTGTTCTATTGTCATACAAATAAACCTCAACCTTTACCAAAAATGGAAGATAACCAAACTGACACGAGCGTATGCGAATTGAATCTGAATACAATGTCAGCATAACTAAAGAGTTTGACTTTAGACTAAAACGACTGTCCAATGTAATATGATCCCCCATATTCTGCGTTCCATCTTAGTTAGAGGGCAAAAAAGGGTCAGAGGTAAGCAACGTCGGGGTCTGGACTAAATGGGTAGCTAATATCATTGGGTTGTTCCGCGCCAGCGCTTGAGTGACAGTCCCCTGTGCAAGGCAGAGACTGAAATTGTTTGTAGAAGCGCATTGCGGGAGAGTCGGCCCATCAACTATAAACATTGCTTTCGTGAACAATATTTGTAAAATATACGATTTTGTGCTTTAATTGTTAATACTGTGATTTCCTTTTATTTGATAAAATGTCTAGATATAAAAATGACGTCTTTTCTGTTTTTTAAGTAGGTAGCCAAAGATGTCGTAAATACAATGGTCTGTGAATGTTTCAGTAGTTTCGTAAACAACTATAATAAATTACAAAAGTTTGATAACCTATCAGCTAAATACATTGATAGCTACTTTAAATCAGTGCGATTATGCGATATAATTCTACTCTTACTTCAATCATTCATTTTTTATAAGGTATAAAAAGTTTATGATATTGCCATTAGTTGAAATTTTCCTCACGATGAAGTTCCTAGTTGCACTTTTTGTTTTTGGCGCTATCGTTCACGCTGAAGATGTGCAGTTTTCTGGGCTGAGTCCTGCTTACGGCTACATACAAAAAATAGGGATTCCAGAAGCTGAGAGGATTCGAAAGGCTGAACAATTAGGAGCATCAAGGATTATTGGAGGTGTGCCAGCTGCTCTTGGACAATACCCGTTCCAGGTTTGTCTTTATCATTGTATACATATCTAATAGTGAACTGTCTTCGCCTATGGCATTGTGTTTAGCGTATGGCTTGGGTTATTCCCAAGAGCTATTAGCTCAGTAATGCAGAGTTGTCAGGTAATAGGCACTTATGTAGATAGTGATAAGTATAGCGTTTTAGCAAGAATGGAAAATAATGTTTACTTTCATTCTTTGTTTTAATATCAGCCTATTCATATTGATAGCGTCATTCAAATGACATACGCATAATAGTTATGAAATAAGTGAAGTGTTAACTAGAATAGTAATCATTAAGTTATGAGTCATTATGATAACTTAGCATATGCGTCAACTAGGTATCAGGAACTAGTATTTTTAATTTGCAGGCTGGAATTCTTGGTGACGTCACTGTTGCGGGTAACCCAGCTACTAGCGTTTGTGGTGGATCCCTTATATCACCCAGTCGGGTTCTAACAGCGGCTCACTGTTGGTTTGACGGTCAAGTACAAGCATGGCGACTTACAGTAGTTCTTGGTTCCGTTCTACTGTTCACCGGTGGTACCAGAATACAGACCAGTGCAGTTGCTTCTCATCCCAACTTCAACCCATCTCTTGCACGCAATGACGTAGCTGTTGTTTATTTCTCTAGCTCTGTACCTTTGTCAGGTGAGTGAACATTTAATAAGATACTTGTTGATTTTCAATTATTGCATTTGTGTGGCAGTGATATAAGGTTTATATTTCTTTGCAGCCAATATTGCACCGGTCGCTCTGCCCAGTGGATCTCAACTTTTCGAGGCCTTTGTGGGAGAAAGGGCTATTGCTGTTGGTTTTGGTATTACCAGTAATGGTGAGTAATGTCAATAAATAATATGTTTAATTCATTTTAATACAACAGCTTACAAAAGAAAAGGTATAGATCAGTTCTATATGATTGATTTAGCTTCTGACAAAATTATTCCTTTCAATTTCAGATGGTAGTATTAGCTCAAACCAGAATCTAAACCACGTCAGTTTGAGTGTGATTTCAAACAGTGAGTGCAACTGGGCCTTCCCTCTCGTTCTACACTCTTCTAACATCTGCACCAGTGGACTCGGCACTGTAGGAATTTGTGGAGGAGATAGTGGTGGACCTCTTGTCATCAACAGGGATAACCAACAAGTATTGGTATGGATAGATTAAAATTACATATTTTGTAATCGACACTATAGTTTCGGTTTTTAAATAACAATTATATGCCTTATTTTTTTGCCTGTTTGGCTTGTAATCTCAAATTTGATTGTCGTATCGGACAAAGCCTTAATTGGATTTTTGATATTCGAAATTTTAAGTAATAATTATAAGAATGAATGACTCTGTATCTGGGATTAAATGTAATATGCGAAGAAACTTACAATTTCGAGAAATAAAAAGTCTTTGTTCTACATCTTTATAATTGACTGCACGGTTGGCGTGGTGGCTAGGCAACTGGCTGCCGTGCAACGTGTCGCGAGTTCGATTCCCGCACGGAACAACTCTTTGTGTGAACCACATATTGTTGTGAATATTATATATTTTATGTTTTTATTTGTTTGCAGATTGGTGTTACATCATTCCGCCACGGACTTGGCTGTGACAGTAATATGCCCAGTGCTTACGCACGTGTCACTTCGTTTATGGATTTCATCAACAATCATATTTAAACAAAACAAAAATGTTTTACCTTTAATTTAAATAAAATGTTTATAAAACAAGTAAATAACAATAAAGATCAGTATATTTATTGGTTTTTATTGGAATTTTAAATCCTTATTGAGTGTTTTATTTAATCACTAGTTAAAAATATAAATATAGTAGCTACGATTAATAAATGAAAGGCGATTTAAATAGGTAGTTTTGGTAGATCTATCACTATTTTAATTGTATTCCACTGAGTGGTGGTACAAAAATTATGGAAAAAATTATCATAAGATCGGGTTTCTTTGACTCTAGGGGTAATTTTGACCCAAGCTTTTGGACCAATGAAATATATACGCTCCTATTGGTTCTAGAATTTGTGTTCACGTTACATCCTAGAATAAGAAACCCGTTCTAACCGATAACATTTTCATCACTTTTTCACTTTCATGCACTGCATCAACTAAAAAAACAAAGCTACAACACAATGATAATAAAATAATTCACTCTACTGATATAACAAAAAGTCAACAAAACAATTTACTTAGTACAACCTTAATAGTTTTTTTTTAACAAAACAAAGATGAACTGAATAGTTGGCCGATAAATATCTGATAAATACTAGTATTTGTAAATATCGTTGAAGATATTTCAATAGACAGATAAAATATTATCAAGCATTCTGAAGAGAGGAGAACAAGTACTGTTTATTCATATATTTTTTTGTAATTCTAATCTATAACTATTTAAAAGACAATCTTAAGTGATTTCATTTATATAGAGTAGTTCTGTTGGTGTGATTACGAACGTTTCTGTGGAAAACGTTTCGAAAGGTATGATATAATTTTTGTGTGTATCATTTGAGGTTATGTTTTTATTTTATCGTGATTTTTTTTATCTCAGCATTTGTGACGTTTTATTTCTCGAACATTTTAAGGAGTGTTCCATCGACGTATAGATATCGATTTCGATCGTTCAGATATCTAGATGTCATGTGTATGTGAAATTGTATGTTTGTAAACGCACCCACGACACTGCAAAAATCGTAGTGTGAGGCAACGTTTAACCTATTGTCTGCCGGTATATGAGACACAATAGGAGGGGTTAAAAAGGTCTACGTCAAAGTCAAAATATTTGCTTGTATAATGGATGATGGCTTAAAATAAAATTCTCAGATATTTTCTAGTGCCTTACCTTAAATTAGGCTATCGGCTACAATATGACGTTGCAACGGATACGATAAATATCTACTTTGAGTAGCAACCCACACTCACAGTAGATACCTAGAATTAGGTATTAGTTGTACTTATTAAGATAAAGTATTTTGCATTATCATTGTAAAATTCAATGCACACTACATCAGCGCGTGAAAACCAGAGGGCAATATTATAATGTTTTCTTCACAATAAAGAAGATTCTAAATTTTATTGAACATTATACTACATATATTGTAGTTTGTATTGTATTTTAATTGTATCTAAATCAATGTTTTCAAATTTATTCTTATTTTAAACTGAAATGAGATTCATTATTATTCATCATTAAGTGCCGTTTTCTCGAAAATATTCGTCGATTTTCTGCACTTATTCGTTTCTTCCAGAATACCCTACGTATATTACCGCCACATCAAATCTGATCCAATTAAATCCCATTGATTATTTGGGATTCATCGGAATTATAATTGGTCATTGTACTGATAGTATCAACAAGGAAGCGCATTTGGAAAAACCTATCCAACTATACTATCTTTTAACATTCGTTTACCCCAAAAGTAAAAACCATTTATTTATCGGTTGAAATCCATATCATTCTTAATGCAATAGCGAATGTTAATCCAAAGGTGCTCTGAGATTTCGACATGATAATTTAATGTTAATCACTGAAAATATTTGATAAGAGTCGTACACCTATCAAAACATTATCACCAATTAATTGCGTCGACTTGACATTAATTATCTATACTTCCACTATATAATAAAAAAAGGATTCACTCTGCATCTAGTTCGGCCCGTGATCAAGATGAAAGCTTTTATTGTGGTCTGCCTGGCTTTGGCCAGTTTCGCCTGTGCGGAAGAACTCCGGTACCCAGGTAACAGCGCATATGGTTACCTGGTAAAGTATGGTATCCCTGAGGCCGAGAGGATCAAGGCAGCTGAGGAGAAACTCAGTCAATCCAGAATTGTTGGAGGCGTTCCCGCTGGACAAGGACAATACCCATACCAGGTTTGTTCATTACTTTGTTTCTTTGTATCGCATATATGCATTTGATTTCTATTTCCATTATTTAAAAAAATAGTTTATTGGAAGATGGTTAATTGAAGGATAATAAAACTAAATCTGCTCCACTTAAAACTCCTTTTTTATGCTGCTGCTCAAATTACATTCCCTAACTGTACAATAATTTTTTAGGCTGGTCTTCTCATCTCTATCATCGGTTTCGATGGATCCGGTGTTTGCGGTGGTTCCCTCATCAGCGCTGCCAGGGTTGTGACTGCTGCTCACTGCTGGTTCGATGGTATGCACCAAGCATGGAGGGTCACCGTTGTCCTCGGCTCCACCACTCTCTTCACTGGTGGCACCAGGATTGAGACCAGTGTGATGGCCATGCACCCCAACTGGAGCCCAGCTCTTATCCGTAATGACGTCGGTGTACTCTACTTGCCCCAAGCTGTGCAGTTATCCGGTAAGTGATCAAAGAGGGACATTTTTCTTATTCAGTTTCACAATTGAGTCCATTAAGAATGCAATTTTCTATTTCATAAAAATATATTTATTCAGTTCTATTATTATATAAAAATGGTTATTTTGTTTGTATTTACTATTTACTTATCCTTTTTTATTTTTTCCATTTTCAGCTAACATCCAACCCATTGCTATTGCCACCGGATCCTCAGACTTCGTTGGTGTATCAGCTATCGCATCTGGTTATGGTTTGACAAGCTCTGGTAAGTATCGATTAAGAATTTTAGTCATTTTAACAATAAAGTCAGAAATTTAATTTCTAATAGAAACTTCTAGATCTTGTCTTAAGCCTAATTTTTTATCAGTTTTACAGCTGATTGAAATGCATTTCCTATTTTATTAGAAATATTAAAGTAATCTGGGTAATTTTGATCTAATGACATAATGATATGACCTAAATTTTGGTACTAAATAGCTTTTTATACAACTTGAATGGGCTCGAATCAAAAACACGAGCGCTCAATAACATGGACTAGTCTATAGACTAGTCCATGAGTTATTGAGCACTGGTGTTATACACTAACCTTATTATTTTAACAGTAACTCTCTGACTGCATCTCGATGCAGTTAAAATTTAAACTACTACTAATTGTTTCTTTTGTTTTCTAATTTTCTTTATTTAATTTCTAGAGGGAAGCATCAGCGCCAACCAGGTTCTTAGCCACGTTCGCCTGAATGTCATCGCTAACAGCGCTTGCAGCTACGCCTTCCCCTTCGTTGTCCAGCCCTCTAACCTCTGCACCAGTGGTATCGGAGGTGTTGGTACCTGCAGCGGTGACTCTGGTGGTCCTCTTGTTGCTAGCCAGAATGGACAGGATGTTTTGGTAAGTATTTTTTCCTATTCAACTTTCTTTTACATGCTTCGTTATCTCCTAATCTTTTTAATTAAAATAAAAGGAGAGTGTTTGAAGAAAACTAACATCTAATGGATGTTCACAAATAATTGTCAAAACAATTAGGACATTTTCTTTTGATTGAAAATTGTTTACGCGTATTATAATAACGTATCATCTTAGCACCGTTGTTTTTTTTTAAATGAGGCGTAAAAGTGTGATTACTTCAAAATGGATTTTTAATTATCAATTATCTTTACAGATTGGTATCACCTCCTTCGGATCCGCTTTCGGCTGCCAAATCAACCTGCCATCAGTCTTCGCTCGTGTTACCTCCTTCGCTAGCTTCATCAGCCAGCACCAATAATTTCTCGAAAAACTTACAAACAAACTTACCATCTAAAGAAATATTACCATCTTTTTCACGGACGTTTACATACAACGAAATAAACAATATTTTCATATTAATTATGTATTTTAAATTCCTTCAGTGTAAGGATTAAAAATTAAGGCTGACAAACATTATATAGTCGTTCCTGTAAATAATAAAATAAAACGTTTCTATTTTTTTATTTCACTTGTTTTATTTTTGTTTTTCATCTAATAATATTTTGTATATCCATGTTTTGGACATTTATCTACGTTTAATATGAACATTTTTAGCTATTACTGCTTGCTGTTAATACTAATATTCTTAGAATTTTCAAAACGTACCAAATAAATTAAGACAATTGTTGATGTGGGTAATTACCAGTTCCAATCTGTGGTAAAAATATTCTACTGATACTACACTTCAAAATATTATACAACATTATTATAATAATAATCGTAAGAGAAAGAAAAAGAAATAAAAAATCTGAAAAAGATAAAGTCAATAAATATCTTGATTTAGCTCATGAGGTTGTCGACATGTGGGATGTAGATTCAGCAATCATTGTGCCGATAGTCGTATATGCCAATGGCCTCATAGCCAAATGCCTCAACCCACACCTGAGTAGGCTAACGTTAGATGGTTGGATCAAGAGCCTGATGCAGAAGGCAGTACTTCTGGACACGGCGCGTATTGTCCCGCTGTATTAAGCTACCGGCGTAGCTTGGATTTATCCCGTTACTGCTTTTTATATTTTTAAATGTTTCCTTTTTTTCTCTAATTTGATATTTAATTAATTAGTAAGGTAAATAAATAAACGATCATAATCGTAAGAGTATTGTTTCATTTTGAGGATGCTACCAACTAAACAAAATGGTGTCATTTTATTATTGTTTTATCAATGAAAAAATCTGATTCTTCGGGCTGCAGACACGTCTGTTAACATACAACCCAGCACAGACTTATTTTCGTTAGTTATACTATAAGTTCCTTGTAATAGGAATAAATTTTGTTGCTATATGCATACTGGGTATTGTTCCCTATGTGTTATAATAATAGTGCACGCGGAAGTATTTGGCCGCACATTTTAAACTTCTAAAAGTTAATTTGTCTTTTACTCGTATTTATTATTTTCATTAATTTAACAATTATTTTTCACGATATCTCGAGATTAGTTATTTTGGTCTAATCTTATATCGGTGCAATCTGTAGACAAACCTCACCCCTGTCGCCATATTAGCAGCTAACTTCGCTTACTTCCCTTACTTCTGCGCGCATTATAATGGAGAATTTCAACAATAAAGCTTATTAACTTTAAATCAGAACGTAGAAACTGCATTTTTGAAAGGAGCCGGGTTGCAGCGTTCTATGATAAATCATAAGAGGTTAATTTTTAAATTAACCTCTTAAATTGCAGTCTGCGACTCGCAAGCCAGGTGTGGAGATTATGATTATGAGCAGCAGAATATCGTGGGATTTTTTTAACGTTGATAAATCTGCGTTTGGCCACTAACCCGCTTACTGCCAGGACGGTGAAGCGAAGTTGTTGCCAAGGATGGAGCACACATATGTACTTAGAAAAAAATGTTGTTTTTATAAAGTTGTTATATAATGGTGGATAATGATGAGAACCAAAATCTTAAATACGATTTTATCTGTTAAATATGATAATAGATTCATTAATACTCTTATGACCTTTATGTTTATCTTAATACTCTTCGCAGATTATTCAGATAGGAAAACCCAATAAAGATTTTTTTATATTGTAAATGTACCTATAACAAACGACCTACACACACATGGTACTTGACTGAAACAAACATTTGCTGAGATAGAACTATATATACTTAACTTGAACTAATATTAAATACAAATATAAATCTCCCGATCGATTTCGATCACGGTAGCCAGTCTGCCTGCCTGTAGTTACACAGAGACTAGTCTAGCCCACTGCGCAGGAGATATTTTAGTGCACAAGTCTGTGCGCAAACACAGAATCGCGAGAATCGAACTCGCGATACTTTGCACACAGCCGGTCACCCAACCACACTGCGACAACCGTGCAGTCTTATAGTACCCGATGGGACGGCATAACCGCGCACGACTCGAATGAGGTCTTTATGTACTATCCCAGCCATGGGGGTGAAACACAGCCGAACTTCCAGAAGTCCGGGCTAACAATGGTCATTTACTCAGAAAATACCATTATCAATTTTTGGCCGGCGCAAAAATCGAAGCCGGCCGCGATACGTTACACTGCAATCGGTCACCCAAACACTACAACCGTGCAGTCTAATAGTACCTACTCAACGGTGGTAATAACTTGGTACTAGAATGCCATAGTACATATGCCATTTAATTTCGTCTCGTCATATCAACAACAATACGTCCATTCATGAACATAGGTCTCCCTTAACGACTTCCAGACAGGCCGAATAAAAGCGAATTAAAACCTACATTTATGTAATTTAAATTTAATTTATTTAAAATCATTTATTGAACATAAACATATTTGTTGAATCAATTATTTCTAACATTTATAACGATGACATACATAATTATTATAAATAATGTGATTTAGGTACTTATAAATATCCCTTCCGGGATGAAGATAGACTGTGATTAAAAAACTACAAGTATTAATTGATAGAGCAATGTAGATTATTTCAAGTAGGTATGACAATCGGAACTGTAATATATCACGTAGCAGGCACATATAACCCGAAGCTGTACTGGCTAGCGGGTTACCGAGGCCCTGGCTTGAAAAGCAGGAGTAGGAATGGGGTGGTTTTTAGTCAGTAAGAGTCTGACTCTCTTTCTCGCCTCGCTCAGGCGGAAGAAGAGGTTGGATAATTTTTCCCCTCTAAAAAAAGGTAACTGGAGGAAACCAGACACAAATAACATAATTATAATCTCACTCAGAAAGCCAATTTCCCCACTAATAAGATTAAAATGAATTAATGACAAAAAAACCGTTGGACTAAATGATATTAAAGTAATTGATTTTCAATTGTAATCATGACGCCACAAAATTGCTTCTATGCAATTTAAATTATCCATACTAACATTAAGCTGAGATATAATTCAAACCATTGTAGGTATCTAAATATTATAAATCGTCGGGGATAGTGCAAATCCGCGTAACTAGCATTGGATAATTCCGCGTATCTGACAAATGTAGCCAATTTTTAATTTCGCAGGCATTTCACGTTAGATCCCTATTGGCACTCTTCTCGTTGACGTGACTCTATGGTAAAGATACAAAGAAAACATATTTTTTTACTAACTATGTAAAAATGAGGCCATTTGCCCTTAAAATAACGATATTAAAGAGTTTTAACCTGCTCCTGTAAAATTATTTAATTTTTTATGTTAAATGGGCCGACGTTGGCCGCTATCACGCCTGATGGTAAGTGATGATGCGACCTACGGTGGAGCACGTCTGCCCATAAGCAACCTATTCACTCGGACTTTGAAGACACCCAGGTTTCCCATCAGGAAATACAGACTCCGGCAAGGCTTTCCACTCACTAGCAGTTCGCACAAAAAAGCTTGAAGCGAAGCGCTTCGTGCGAGTGGGTGGGATATCTACCATGAAACGGTGACGGCTCGCCGATTGTCTTGTGGTTCGATGATGGAAAAGACTAGGAGGAATCAAGTTGTGCAATTCCCCCGCACACTCTCCGAAATGTATCCGGTAAAAAACGGAAAGGCTTGCGACCTTGCGCCTGTGTTCAACGCTTTGAAGCCGGGCCTCCATTAGATCAAATGCAGTTACGCGGCCTTTACCTTTGGTAGATTCGCGGTTTTGCACTACCCCCGACGAAATGCGAGTTTGTGTGTTTGTGTGTATGTTTGTTACTCGATCATGTCAAAATGGCTGAAGGGATCGGGATGTTATTTGGAACAGGGATAGATTGTTTTCTGGAATAAAACATAGGCTAATTTTTAACCTACAAAGCCGCAAGCAGTAGCTAGCAGTACAATAAAAACATACGTATATAGGTATAACTAACAATAATATCGGATTACAACTCTTATCACATAGTAAGAGATTAGATTAATTGAGTTAATTAGGAAATCACAAACAAAGTATTAAGATAACGTTTATTTTTTATGATGTCAAATAGATTGTGAAATTAATTGGAAGACTAAATGGTATGAATAAAAAATATACAAAAATGGACATTACATGCTAAATCTTGCGTTTTTACAACACCTCTGGTTTTACGAAGAAGAACCGCGGGTGGCGCGACGTTGTGAAAGCGACAGGAGTATAATTATAAGAGAACTTTAAAATTTTCCCTAACCATACTTTTCTCTTCTACTTGTCAAAATGGCTACATATCTGTACTCTCATTTTTAATACCTCTATTCAAATCATGACAAAAAAAAAAATGTCTTCTATTCTATTAATAGTCTTCTGCAGTGTCCTACTCACCGCATTATCTATTATATAAAAATAAGTTGGGTTTTCCTTCCTGACGCTATAACTCCAGAACGCATGAACCGATTTCCACGGTTTTGCATTCGTTGGAAAGGTCTCGGGCTCCGTGAGGTTTATAGAAAAAATCAGGAAAATATTTAAGAGAGAAGCAGGAAAATTTAAATCATTTGTGGCGAAACAGAGTTCGCCGGCTTTGCTATAAATGATAAATGATATTTATTTCTGTAAATAGGTTATAAAATAACACTTTTACACGTCAATATTTCAAATAGCTAGATGAGACCGGCATTTCCTATCCGACTACTCTGAGAAGAAATGCCGAAACAAACTCAGAGGTATTATTAATTTCTTGCATTGCTCATTTTTCGTTCAAACGATCCTACTCTGGAATGCACTACCTCATGAGATCGGGATGGCAGGGAGTTACAAGCACACCTAGATCAGGTGAACTTAAGTTAATAAGGCTTAAAATAGATTCATACATAACTATTCATTGTGTTGTATATTATACAGGGTGTCCCTGAAATCGACGTCCAACGGGCACCAGATGATCAGCAAGGTTCCAACTGTTATCAGAAAAATATAAAAAAAAATCTAAGTCCTACAGTTTTTAAATTACAGTGACTTATGTGTTATCCACGAAAAAGTACACCCTGTGCCAGTCTTTTGACTCTTGTTGCTACAAATCTTTATTTTTTCGTCTGCAATCTTCCTTACATTATCCTGAATAGTGCTCCAGTAATATGGAATCATAAATTCTTAGCCAACTGCTTTAGATTGGGAAACATTGTTAGTTTTAGAGGAACCAAATACTCTGAATAAAATTTTTACCTTACTTTTCTGTACTGAATAAATTATGTATGGCGCTAGTAGTGGCAAATTTCACCAAAGTTGGCGCATTTAATAAGAATTATAAAATGGTATAGCACTTTGCACATTATTTCTTAAATTCGACACAAAAAATTTTTCAACGAAACTCGGTTTCGATGAATTTATTTGAACTTACTAATATTTCTTCTAGTGTACTCAAATCATACGTTACATCCTCGTATGCACTAGACAACACTTTGCACGCGATTTGTTATCATCATGTTGAATATCAGCGAGGATCTCTTGTCAAACAACATTGTCTGTCTACTCATGATTTCGCTTGCAGCTTTCGTCGGCAATATTACTAGACTTACTAGAGGAACTGATGTTGTGTATCATGTTTCACTAAATAATATTGAATGATTGCAATATGATGTTCATAGTGCATCAAACGCATTATCAAATGTGTAGTAAAATCAAAAGGAACGGACGTGGCAGATTAATGTACACAGCATATCGACGCGGTAGTGCTATGGTGTACATAAGTTCTTACGCACAATTACTCGTCATATCCCCATCAAGAAAAAAAGAAATGGATGAATCCTCCGATTAAGTTACGTGTTCTTGTGATCAAATGCGGGATGAACCATCAAATATTCCTTAGTTTGTCGAGAAAGAGTTATTTGCACCATTACAAGGAATTGCAGGTAAACTAAAAATTAATTTAAAAAATAAATAATCAACACGGTGCAAAAAAGCCAGTGCTCAGCTAAAATGCCGAAGCCCGGGTACGATGGCTCGAGATGCACAACACCAGTTCGTCTAGCGATAATATTGCCGACGAATGTTGCAAGCGAAATCACGGGTAAACAGACAATGTTGTTTGACAAGAGATCCTCGCTGATTTTCAACATGATGATATCAAATAGCGTGCAAAGTGCTGTCTAGTGCATACGAGGTTATAACGTATGATTTGACTACACTAGAAGAATTTTTACTAAGTTCAAATAAATTCATCGAAACGGAGTTTCATTGAAAAATCTTTTTTTGTGTCGAATTTAAGAAATAATGTGCAAAGTGCTATACCATTTTATAATCCTTATTAAATGCGCCAACTTTGGTGAAATTTGCCACTACTAGCGCCATACATAATTTATTCAGTACAGTCACTTAAAGTAAGGTGAAAATTTTATTCAGAGTATTTGGTTCCTCTAAAACTAACAATGTTTTCCAATCTAAAGCAGTTGGCTAAGAATTTATGATTCCATATTACTGGAGCACTATTCAGGATAATGTAAGGAAGACTGCAGACGAAAAAATAAAGATTTGTAGCAACAAGAGTCAAAAGACTGGCACAGGGTGTACTTTTTCGTGGAGGACACATAAGTCACTGTAATTTAAAAACTGTAGGACTTAGATTTTTTTATATTTTTCTAGTAACATTTGGAACCTTGCCGATCATCTGGTGCCTGTTGGACGTCGACTTCAGGGACACCCTGTATATTACATATTCCTTAAATATATTTTGTGTAGCATGAATAAAATTCACATACATATTCTCACGAGTTGTACATGTACGTTGAAGTGCATATTTTAAATTATAGACTATAGTCATATATGTAATGTATAAAATATATATGTAATTAAACAAATACCTAATCATGAACAAAAGTTCCACTTAGTGAGAACTTGGCCTTAATTGATATTAATAATGACGTGATGCTTTACGTAATGGTCAATCTGTTAACGATTTAATATAAATACTAACATCCATAATCTTGTTGTTGCTCAGTGATTGTTTTATAGTATCACCATGAAGGTCTTCCTTGTCCTAGCTTTGGCTACTCTCGCCTACGCGAACGTAGAACCCTCCCTAGAGGGTAACACCGCGTATGGTTACATCCAGAACTATGCCATCCCATTGGCCGAGAAGATCCGCAAAGCTGAGGAACAGATGAGCCAGCAAAGAATTGTTGGTGGTTCCCCATCTAGTGCTGGTCAATTCCCCTACCAGGTTAGTGTCCACTTAATGTATTAGTGTTGTGTAAAATGTATCATAACCGAATTACTAATAGGTAATCTTTAAATAACCTTCATCATTCAAAGTCATTAAAATTTTCTATAAAATTTTGTATAGAAGGATATTTTTTATGTCAAGTTTGTATATTTTATTTATGTAATAACAGAGTAATATAAAATTCAGTACTTCCAAACGCAAATATTATTTATGCTTTATAGGCTGGTCTTCTCGCTTCCTACGCCGGTATCTCTGGCACCGGTGTGTGCGGAGGTTCCCTCATCAGTGCAAACAGAGTGGTCACCGCTGCCCACTGCTGGTTTGATGGTATCAACCAGGCTTGGCTTTTCAACGTTGTGCTTGGCTCCACCACACTCTTCTCTGGCGGTACCAGGATCCAAACCAGCGCTGTCATGGTTCACCCCAACTGGGTGCCTGTGCTTGTCCGCAACGACGTTGCTGTTATCTACCTACCTACCCCAGTTCCATTCTCAGGTAAAGAAATACCTTTTGCCCATTCTTTGGGGAAAATAATTGAATAGACATTATATGTATATCTATAAGTTATAAGAACATATTTGTACAAATTTTTAATGTCGTTTATCTATGGTTTTCCAGACACCATCAAGCCCATTGCTCTGCCTTCTGGAGATCAACTGAACAATGATTTCGTTGGCGCTACCGCCATTGCTTCTGGATTCGGTTTGACCAACGACGGTAAGTTTTGTGATAGTATTTACAACATAATGTAATTTTATGCAATAATTTTTAAATTCGCATTGTTCCTGTTTATAATATTCAAAATATTAGGAAAATATTACATTTATTTAAAACTAGCATGTCTTTCTTCTTCACAGGAGGTTCCATCTCAACCAACCAGTTCCTGAGCCACGTTAGCTTGAACGTTATCTCCAACTCCGTTTGCTCCTACGCCTTCCCCCTCATCTTGCACTCTACTAACATCTGCACCAGCGGTCTTGGTGGTTCCAGCACCTGCAATGGTGACTCCGGTGGCCCTCTGGCTGTTACTATCAACAACGAGCCTGTCTTGGTGAGATATTTTTTTTATTTCAAATAAACTTGAAAGTCAAAGTCAAAGTCAAAATCATTTATTTCAAATAGACCAAGAAGGCACTTTTGAACGTCAAAGCAAATATAATAATATTAATAACGTCTGTCTGTCGGTCAGTCCTCTAGTGAAGCTATTTGCTCGTTCCAAAGTGTAGATTGTTGGGGCATTGATTATTTCAAACTGTATGCCAGTTTCGTTTAATAACAGGCGTGTATTGGGTGTAAATTGAGCTAGTATGTACTATTATTGTGCTGGACTATGGTAAATCTCTTTCTTTTATGCCTTGACTAAATAATTTTATTCTAACTTTGTTTTTTTTCTATTTTCAGATTGGTATTACCTCCTTCGGATCCGCTCTTGGTTGCGAAGCTAGCTTGCCTGCAGCTTTTGCCCGAGTCACATCCTACGTCGACTTCTTCAACCAGCACTTGTAAATTTTCTAAACAAATATAATTTAAGTTTTTCTTAAAATCTGTTTTATTGCCATCGTTGACTTCCTGTATACCTATAATGTTTGAAGTGGATTTGTTTACATGAAACTTGGATTTCAAACTCACAAATACGTCGAAACTCCTCATTATATTCGATAGGCGTATTTTAAGAGATTTGTAAACAAAACCATGTATGTGGAATGTTGTAAAAAAAATTGTATAGGTACATTATAATAAGTATTTCAGATTGTTTCATTTTTTGAGGTTGACTCAGCTGTAGAACATGAAATCACTAAAGCTGCATTCCAATAAACACGGATCGGTAGATGTGCCTACGAGCCGTAGAATTTTGACTCATTTTGTATGGAGCTTATGTCAAAATTCTACGGCTCGAAAGCAAATCCGATCCGTAGTTTATTGGTTATAGGTTTAATGTTTAATGCGCCGTAAACCTACATAAAACACAAAGTAGAACACCGTGTGAGATTAAAAATCTCTGAGTCTGTAGCATAATGACATTTAGCACTCGTAGAGAGCTAGCTTGTAGAGTAGAAAAGTAAATTTTGACACTAGTCAGTGTCATCATTTCCATTTATTGGCTACAATAGTCCTGTTAGTGATGGTAGATAGATCCCAAAACAATGTGATATGGCCGTTTCCTAGAACTGAATCGGGCACATACTTGTAGTACCACCTGATTATGCCTATGCAAATAAATATTATTATCAATATGTGACCAACACCTGGGATTTACCTACACGTGTAATTAATCTTACTTATCATTGTGGAAATACCTTTATTTAAGTAGATTGATTAAGATAACAATTGAGTCAGAAAATCCAATTAGGTATATGATAACTCAAATCTCAAAAATTATATGGAAATTTAATTTAAAAAATGGAGGATTATTGATAGAGATTTAATATATATAAAAACATTATGTTTCTTACTGTTTTCCAAACTTGTAATATTATTCTGAAACAGCCATATTAAAAAAATCAAATACCATAAACATCTTTTCAATCTTTCTTCTATCAATCTCTATATAGGTATAAAAATGAACAGCTGTTCGTTAATCTCGATAAAACTTGAGAACGGCTGGACCGATTTGATTAATTTTGGTTTTGAATTATTTGTGGAAGTCTAGAACAGGTCTATAAAAGGTGAGAAAAAAATGTTTGAGGCGGTACGAAGTTTGCTGGGTAAACTAGTGACAATTAAAAGTTATTCAGATATTGATTGTTATTATATGTACAAAATATCACTTTTATACTTTAAAATAAATGCTGGATCAATTTAGTTTATCCTAACCAAAGAATCTGAGAAGAAACATCGCACTTATAAATATGACATCTATTGGACAGGCTTTCAAATACCCATGTCACGATTTGGGTTTGTAACTACGTAGGACGTGATAATATACATTTTATACACCCAAATTAATTTACAAGCACTTTACTACACGGTTCTACAAAGCTTTGTTGTCATTGTAGTTTTCTCATAGTTCCACAGATGTCGCTGTTTACTAACAGCAAATATAGCTATTGCTATGTATATTTGAAAGAATTCATGACGTGTATCTCTGTATCTCTGTACAATGAGGTGAATAGGGGCGACAATATTAATTCCACCAAAAAAATATATATATTTTTAGTAGAAATAGTTAATCTTTTACAGTTTTAAAAAAGCTATACTTAAATAATTCTGCTTATTGAATTTAAAACTTGGCAAAGAAATAATAAATGAAGTCAGCACTAAAAATATCATGCAACACTTATTCAAAACGATTGTTTCTGACTTTGTGAAAAAAGTAATTATTTATACATATAATTTTACTATTTGTCATATAATCCGAGTTACATATATAATCAACCAAGAAATACATGAGAAAGATAACATAACGTCACCCACGTCTCTTGATCCCCGATGAGGTAGACTAAGCCCATCTACTTTTCACCAGTTATGTTAAATGTCTCATACAATAAGGATGATCCTATTGTATATAAACTATGCTGTTACTTGGAATTCTTTAAAAACAAAGAAACAATAATATTTTTCGTACACAGGAATAAATACTGAGACCCGTCTCTTAGCAGTAACACTTGCCACAATTTAACCAGCGAGGGAGGTAAATGAAATACGTAACGGTATGGGAATTGTAGCATGACATTTTTTTTTAAATGGCCATGGAGTTTAAGCGACTTAGCTAAAATAAGAATTTTCTGAAAATGTGACAGTGTGAATGTATGAAACACTTCTAGGTTGATAGTAAAGTGCGGGTCTGCAGATGGCCGGCAAGGCGAGCTCGCCACTCAATCAGAACCAGATACGTGTGTATGGCGCGTCGCGTTCCACGCGAGCCTTAAAGCACCTTTAGACCACCATAGATGGGCTGATGCCTGATCCCGAGCTGCGGACTACCTAGCGGGTTTACCGGTACTCTGGCTCGAAAGGCAGAAGAAGGAACAGGGTGGTTTTTAGTCAGTAAGAGTCTGACTTTCCCTCTCGCCTCACCCAAGGCGGGAAAAGTCATTGGATGATTTTTCCCCCAAAAAAACGTTGGTAGTAAAGTGTTCTTACCTAGTATCCTAAAAGTATTGGAATTCTTAACAAGAGACGATACAAAATAGGCATGCAAACTTTGAAAATTATTTGTGAACAGAGTAAGAAGAAAATTACATATTTTTCTTTGCAATTAGAAATATTAGAAAAATAACATGTTTATATTATACGAGTAATGTTAATAGGAATCACCTATCTGTATTGTATTCACTTTTAAAGTAAGGACACTTTATCAATTAAAAAACAATGAATGGACTTTGATTCATAGTAAATCTAGAATCTTAGACGTAGTTCCCTCAGAAAACCCAGTTTTTCTTCTTATCATGAAACGTACTTTCCACTTAATCGATTAATTACTGTAGTAGTGTACGTAATCATTTTTTCCCAAGTATTCACTTATCTATAACTAATAATTATTAAAAGTTTATTTTATTTTGATGGGTTGAGATCAAAAATAATACATTTTTGTAAATAACAAAAAATGGGCAAAGGGTTGCTACGGGTTACATTTTCATCAGATATCATATGAAAATCTGTCTACATGTTTGATGAAAACGAGTAATTTGAAAACCATTACATTATTTGTTGTACTTTCATGTAAAACAATTATTATATTTTTATAATTACTATTGTGAGACATACTAAATTAACTAAAAATCACGGTTTACTCAAATAAATTAATGGAAAAAATCAGATCAGTAGGCTGCGCGACGTAGCACTGATAGCACACGCTGCTCATAGTAAAGTCTCCATTAATTTACGTGGGTAAACCGTGATTTTTAATTAACAATTATTATAATTTAACCACGTACATTTATAGAGTCTTTAATAAAATAAAATTGATGTTCGTCACGATTACTAGTGAAAAAAATAAATCTATCAAAAAATCTAGAGTATGTTTTGTGAAAAAACGTTGAACAAGTACACAATATCGTATTATGCACAATGCATATTACAAGCAGACGTAAATTAGGAGTAGTGAATTGCACAAAGAATTGTTCCGTACCGCAATCGAACCCGTGAGATGTTTTTACCGGTTTTAAACCTTTAACTGCCCAATTAAATATAATACCGTGCCCCTAGCAGGCGGCTACAAAACAAAAACATATATCTACACTAAATAAGGAGGAGCAATCGTGTAATAGAAAGAAAAAATCATGCATGTTCTCTGTCGCAGCGATTCGACATGAGTGGCAGGTACATGGAAATATGTTAAATGGTTAAAAAGACTTAGCGGTTAGTTAGCGGAGTGAAATAAACTTTCATATTAAGCTGTAGAATAAATAGCATACAAGCAAAAAATTTGTAGTAAATAATATTAATTTACTAAAAAATTTCATGTTTTAGCGTGAAAAAAAAAAATCTATGAATAAACGATTTAGTAGTCAACAGCATTCAGTAAGTCGTTGAAATAGTTAAGATTTTATTAAAACAAAAAATTAGTTTAGGTAATTTTAATGAACTTTTGTTACACGATTTGTTTGTTTACAAAGAACAATTATTGCATAGATAACGATAATAAAAGGAAATAGTTAATGACAAACCCAAGATAAGGATCACATCTTGTTAGGTCTATTAACTTTTATCAAGAAATTATCGCTTGCTAATGATAAAACATCGTATAAATATGTTATGGATTTATCGTTTGAGATCATAGAACAGTTGGAAATAGATCGCAGCACAATGAAGGTCCTATTTGTACTCGCTTTGGCAACTCTTGCCTACGCTAATGTTGAGTCTAACACTCAAGCCCATACATTTGGGTACATTAAGAAGTACGCCATCCCATTGGCTGAAGAACTTCGTAAGATAGAGGAGCAGGCCCAAAGCCAAGCCACTGGCAGCAGAATTGTTGGTGGCAGCCCTTCAGCTGTCGGCGCTTTCCCATACCAGGTATGACGAACCTTCATAATACATTGAGCTTTATTTACTTAAGTTTAAATTTGCATCCTGGTTGTTTTTTTTTCCAAAGGTTCAATCTCTAAATATAAACTTCATATTATTGTGACATTTTTTTTATAATAACAACATGTATTTTTGTATCTACACAACTTTTATCCCCTAACGGGTAGGCGGAAGTGCAAATTATGGCATGTAATTCCACTGCACAATGTACATCCACCTTTCACTATTTGTGTTACAAATCCCATGTACTAGTGGGTGAGCTTATTGCCATAATATACTGAGCACAATGTCAGACTCTGAATTTTCGAAAAACCGAAAATAGCCAATAAATTATTTACCAAACCCGGTAATCGAACCGGGCCTGTCGGGTAAGGGTCTCAGCACACATATGGGATCGGAAAGGGATCGTCACCGTATCGCCTCGAGCCGTTCAGAATGGTTTGTATTAAACTCCCTACTGCAACGCACACTAATCGGAATAATAACGTAATCGCCTCGCCTCGGAACAGGCTCCGAACTTGAATTCCCGCACTTACGGCTCATCGTCCCCACGCTTACGTTTCTCCGTCCCCGCGCTTACGTCTCTCCGTACCGACTAAATATCGTGTTAGTCTAGTCGGTGTCGCCTAGCCGTAGCCGAGTTGACGTACAGGCGTAAACTGCTGATACGCTTTCGTTACGTGCATACGGTAGGTTGACGCCTGGTTGACAGCGAGGCGAAAGGCGTTACGGTTACGATCCCTTTCCGATCCCATATGTGTGCTGAGACCTTAAGGGATGTCCCTTACTAGACAGACCCACTTGCGACCACTCGATCAACGAGGCAGACAACAAAACCCTATACTTTATTTTAAAACATTTATCTAAGAAAGCCATATAATGTTTATTGATTTACTGTTTTTTTCTTCCCAGGCTGGTCTCCTTGCTTCCTACTTTGGTATAGATGGTACTGGTATTTGTGGAGGCTCCCTTGTCAGTGCTAACAGAGTCCTCACTGCTGCTCACTGCTGGTACGATGGCCAAAACCAAGCATTCGTGTTTACGGTCGTCCTCGGTTCTTCAACCCTCTTCACCGGAGGAACTAGGATCGTTACCGGCGCTGTAGCCGTGCATCCCAACTGGAACCCATCCAATGCCCGCAATGACGTTGCTGTGATCTATCTTCCCCACAACGTTGCTTTCTCAAGTAAGTAAAATAAGCTTTCATTTAAATTACATTCACAATAATACCTTTGCCAGATACTCGCAAAGGTCACTATAGGGAATATTTTATACCAGATAATGTTCGTCTTAGCCATAGTATCATTATTTTTTGGATTTTAAAAATATTTCTTTTCTTTCAGACCTAATTTCACCTGTTGCTCTTCCTTCTGGATCTCAACTCAACGAAGACTTTGCTGGAGAAACTGCAATTGCCTCTGGTTTCGGCAAAACTGGCGACAGTAAGTATTGAAATATTCCTTCATCATATACTTACTAGAAAATTCAAAATTTTGACGATCTTATGAGACAAGGAAGACTACGAAATATCTTTTATTCAGTCAATCCTTTATTTTCTACCGAGGTTCTTTAACCTGTTATCGATTGTGATGCAATTTTTTTCACAATCGATAACAGACAAAAGGGTCTTACAGTCTATAATAGTGTGCAATAATGTGTACCTAACTTTTTTCAGACATCAACATCACAGTCAACCAGGTTCTAAGCCACGTTAGCTTGAGTGTGATCACCAACTCTGTCTGCCGATTCGCCTTCCCCCTGTTCCTGCACTCTTCTAACATCTGCACCAGCGGTATCGGCGGTCCTGGCACATGCCAAGGAGACTCTGGTGGTCCTTTGGTGGTTAACAGGAACGGCCAGCCCCTTCTGGTACGTATACTTTTTATTTCAAAAACTAGTCATCTTTCTTTTGTTTCGTAAGCATAAAAAATTGTATGTAGGTATTTACAAACATAGGATAAACGAACTATACTTAAACTATTAAAATTAGCTTTTTGTCATTAAACTAAACTGCCTAGTAATCTTTT
The DNA here is from genome assembly GCF_023101765.2 of Spodoptera frugiperda. Lineage (NCBI taxonomy): Eukaryota > Metazoa > Arthropoda > Insecta > Lepidoptera > Noctuidae > Spodoptera > Spodoptera frugiperda. The sequence continues at coordinate 5,650,807 of NC_064217.1, read as the reverse complement.
TTTAATCATTAAGATTTTTTTGAATACCTAGAGTGTCAACAAAAATCATTCTTGAAAAACTTTTTAAGGGTGATTTTAACGTTATTATAACTTTCCTGTGATATTCTCCGAAAAATTTAACGATTAAAACATATTATTAAGAGATTTAATGTTCATAAGACACATATATGTTCATACTTTTGTATAGTACACCGTAGACTACATTTCCAATACATTAGGTACGTGACAAATGTATATTATTATATCTTTTTTTCTAATTACAGGTTGGTATCACCTCTTTCGGTTCTCCTCTTGGTTGCGAGTCCGTCATGCCCGCTGCCTACGCTCGTGTGACGTCTTTCATGGACTTCTTCAACCAACACCTATAAATTTATTAAATTACAAACTAATAGACTTGTAAATAACATGTACATAAATTATTTATTAGGTAATTAAAAAAATATATGAAAAGAATACTATTCTGTTTTATTTTTTGTGATCGAATTCTGGTGCATGATAGCATTATACCAACCAGAATTATACTGTATACTTGTTGCAGGACATTTAATAGATAACTGGAAAAGTGCGACAGTTGCACAATCGTGTTTAAGTGGTTTCTTATCATATTTCTGATATCGTATTATAATTAATATGAGATGTTGTTATTAATTGTGGCAAACGAGTTGACGGGTTATACTTTAAATACTGCAGATTTAGAAATTGAGGAACAAGGATTGAGGAATTGGAAATAGGGGACATAAATAAGGAAAAATAGTTCCGCTAATATCACATTACAAAATACTTTAATTTTCAGCGAGGCTCATTTTTTCAACCTTTTTAATTATAGATCGCGGTTGCGAAGTTTTCATTATCCTTTTGCAACCAGGACTAAAAAAGAGGTCCTGAAAAAAAATATTCAAAAAGATAAACTCATGATATAGAGACTTTTGAGAATTACGTAAAGTCGAAACTCAAAATCATTTTAACTCGGTTGGAAAGGGCTATCATTTTATTATAACTTTCGTGAGACATACTAAATTACTTATAATGTTATCCCCTTAGTCACGTAACTGTTTGACGAGGAACTCGGCTAGATTCAAGCCCCTAAGATTTCATTTCGGAGAAGGAATGAGTATTAATCACAACACTTGCTCATGCTTATAAAATATACCATAGAATAAATAATACCACAGAATAAAATTGTACGAAGTTACATCAATGTTGTCAATATGTCGCAGCCAACAAGTTTAAGTTAACGATCAAATTAACAACGGTGTGAATAACTAGCCGTTTGGTTGAATGGCTGAATTTTATAGATGATGCTTATAAAAGACCGGCAGTGGGAGTGGGATTGTCAGAAAAGAGTTGCTACAAAAATGGTAGTTTAGGTTAGTTTAGAACTCCCGGAGCTGCGGTCTATCTATCGGATTACCGGGCTGCGACTCGAAAAGCAGAAGCAGAAGCAGGGTGGTTTTTATTGAGTAAGAGTCTGACACTCGCTCTCAGACTTGTATCTATGGTTGTATCTACTTTCTGACTTACAGGAGTTGCAGTGGTATGGGAGGTTGAGGCGGGCTCGTCCCATTTAATGAATGACACTCGGCTCTCGCCTCGTCCAAGGTGGCAGAAATTATTAGATGATATTCCCCTTTAAGGGGTTAGTTTAGAACTTTGACATCAACGATCAAGAATGCTTTTATATTATATCTATCTATCGTGAGAAATACTAAATTAACTAATTAAAAAAAATAACAGTTTATCTACATAAATATACTGAGAAAAGCTCTAATAATTTCTAATCACCGAAGGACTCTTTATTATGAGCAGCGTGTGCAGGGATGTACAACGATATCAATTTATAACATTTTCTGTGACATATATGCGACAGTATCTTAACACCAGAGTATCTCATCTAGACAATACATATAATGTAGCTTCAGAACTAATAAATACATAGCGCTGTTTGTTCTGTAAATAATAAATTAATCCAATCGTTTAGGTAAGTTGGATTAGCAAGCTATTTATTGTAATGTAATACGTCACGCATTTTATCCCCGAAGGGGGCTAGGCAGAGGTGCACATTACGGCACGTAATGCCGCTATTATTGTACGCAGATTAGCAAGCAAGTCTTCGGCTTAATTTCTGTATATATGTCAGCAATACACTTTAACAGTGTAAAATCAAAGTTGAACTACTATAATGTACAGGCCCGGCGGATATATAAATAAAGAAAAAAAGGACAAATCAACAAAAAGTATACAGTACCCTGTAATTTTCCAAACCACATTAGATTTTTTTTTTTATTTTGTGAATTTTGTGATGAATTTAGAAGAAAATGCGATGCGATTGCTTACCATCAGGTGATGCGTAAACCATACAAAACCTTTTGGACAATTTTTAGCTGATGCAAAAAAACTCAATTTCTTGATGCACATAATATAGAATAGTTGACTACTAGAACATTTTTATCAATCAATTGTTGAATTAAGGCTAATGAAAAAACCCAATTGTACTGGTATTTACCCCCAATCGATCTAGATTATAGACTGGTGCGTAAAATACGTTCAATGAGTAATCATTTTTTTAAGATTTCAAAGCAAAAAGAAATATTAAAAGTTGCGTAGCAGAAGTGCTACGTTCGTAGCAACATACTACGAACTGGCGTAACCCTGTCATGTGGCATGATCCTGAGAAATTGTATGTGAAAATTGTGTTTAGATGTCACTACATCTTACAATAATCTAGTGAGATCATTGTGAAATTAATTCACTTTTATTAGAAACGTTAAGGGTAAAAAACTGTTACTGTTAAGTTAATTATCTTGGGGAAAATAAATTAGGAGACTATAAAAATAAAAAGTATCTTGTCACAAGTAATGTATGTACTTAGTTGATTATTTATTACTTAATTAGAGATTTATTGATAAGCATCGACTGGAAAAACCAAATAAGTCTCTGCTTTATGCATATGTATGGACTTAATTCCACGCGTTTAAATCACCAAAGAATATTGAATATCAAAAGATGTGTATTTTTTTATGTTAAATGGGCCAACGTTTGGCCGCTATCTCGCCTGATGGTAAGTGATTATGCGGCCTACGGTGGAGCACGTCTGCCCATAAGCAACCTTTTCACTCGGGCTTTGAAGACACCCAGGTTACACCCATCAGGAAAGACAGACTCCGGCAAGGAGTTCCACTCCCTAGCAGTTCGTACAAGGAAGCTTGAAGCGAAGCGCTTCGTGCGAGTGGGTGGGATATCCACCATGAAACGATTTATTTACGATTTATAAGCATCATGTAACCAAAGATGAGCCAATTGCCACATATGAAGCAAAATTTTAAGCTCCGTGCTCTCAAGTACTGAGAAATTATTAAAAAACAAAAGAAACTTAAATAATAGTTCGTTTAAACCGAAAATCAAATCTGGTCTTTAAAATATTGTTAAGTATCTATGAATATGTTAAAACATCCTATAAGTATGTACTTTGCTCGACCCTGTGAGGATTTGAACCACTCCCGTCTTATCAGTGTGCTTCTTATCATTCGATTTGATATACTTAAACAAGAATAATCTCATTTGTACTTATATAATGATAGTGCAGTTATTATCCATTTGATTAATTATTATCACAAGATTTATTACATAAATGATTTTTTATAAACTAATCTATATTTTTTTATACAAAAACCCGTAAATGAAAATCTTTAATTTGCTTGTTTCTATGAGTTTATAGCTAAAAATATCTGTAAATTTTGGAAAACAGATAAATAAATTACTTCACGGCATAAAAAATGCAAGATTTCTAATTTATTTTTTCTTCTCGTTTTAAAAATATGTATCTATGCCTATCACTTAACTATCCTAAGATAATAATTGATGATAAATGATGTTGTATTACCAAGGTTTTGTTAAAAACGTAGGAACTCGTGTTTGAATTAAAACCGTACTCATCAATTTCTATTTTAAATCTGTTTTGACTTTAGTTTGGATAAAAGGTAAAGATTTTCTCTCCATTCTTGTGACTTTCCCAATAAATATCATCAACAGAACAACGATTCTAACATTAACTAGAGGGTTTGTAAAATTACTGACATCGTGATGATTTTTCTGGTTTACGGTTTTTTCCAACTATAAGGTCTGACTAAGTAGTATTAAAACGTTTTCTAATATCGTTATCATTAGCAAATAGATTTTTTTATATACAGTTAATAATTATTACCCATAAATTTTATTCCAATTTGAAAAATGGCATAAAATGTACCTGACATATCTGTGTATAACAAGTAACCTTATCGTGATACCTTTACCAACACTTAATATGCTGTGCCCAGAGTTCACGAATAAAATAATCTTATGATATGTAGCGATTAACTGATCATATCTCGAAAAAGAAGTATATAAACAAACACTGTAATTAAAGCACACATTAGTCTTTTTAATCAGCAAAATGAAACTGGCTGTGGCGTTATTGGCTCTGGTAGCGGTCTCGGCTGCTAAGAACATCGACTTTGAAGATGTGATCGATTTAGAATCCAACCCAGTATTTGGTTATCATGAAAAAATCGGTGCTCCATTGGCCGAAAAGATCCGTATAGCTGAGGAAGAAGCTGCACTTAACCCATCCAGGATTGTGGGTGGTGCTCCAGCTCAGCTCGGTCAATTTCCCTACCAGGTAAGCAGTTTATTCAACACGTATTAGTATAAAAAATCTGCTTTAACTTTTACATTAAACACTGGTAAGCCTAATGTTTGAATTTTACGCTTTAACAATATGAAATATTATTTTACAGGCTGGTCTCATAATCATCTTGCCATTCTGGAGTAGTGCTTGCGGTGGTTCCTTGCTGAACACAAGGAAAGTGATTACTGCTGCTCACTGCTGGTTCGACGGTCAATCTCAGGCCATAAGTTTCACTGTGGTCCTTGGTTCAATCAATCTCTACAGCGGTGGTACAAGAGTGTCTTCTTCCAATGTTGTCATGCATCCCAACTGGACTCCAAGTCTAGTCCGAAATGACGTTGCTATGATCACCTTGCCTAATGCTGTGTCTACCTCAAGTAAGTAGTCAAAAATTTATAATAAATATTAATGTTATGAAAATACAATCATAATACATTTTGGAGAAAATTATGCCAAATGAATTCAAAATTGTAATTATCGCTATTCAAGGTTACTACTTAAAGTGGAACACGAGATAAGATGAAACGTAATCAATGTAATACTTTTACATAAAGCAAATCTTCGACATGAGATAAAACGAATATGTACATTTGAAATAGTTTTTAGTTATTAAAGAATACATCTTATTTACAGACAACCTTTCTCCTATCGCTCTGCCATCTGGCAATGAGCTCAACAACAACTTCGCTGGCTTTACTGGTACAGCATCCGGTTTCGGTTACACCAGAGACGGTAAGGAAATTATCAATACTAAAACTATCGACAATTATACTTATATTTTGAAAAAAAAATACTTCAACTTCGTACAGAATTCATTATGATCTTACATTAACACTGAATCACTGTTATAATGCACAATTTTATACACCAAAAATAAGTTCATTGTATGGAAATGTATAAAGACATTAATTTTAGAGAAACCTACCATTTTATACTTTTTCGTAGAACCAAATTATATAATAATTTACAGCACATTATTTCATAAAACTACTTCGATCTCTTAAGGAAAATTAGTAATTCTTCAATAAATTCTGTTTCAGGTGGAAGTGTGAGCCCGACCCTGAACCACGTCGACTTACCTGTGATCACGAACGCTGTCTGCAGTAACAGTTTGTTCTGGTACGTCCAGGATTCTAACGTTTGCACCAGCGGCGCTGGCGGAAGAAGCGTGTGCCATGGTGACTCTGGTGGTCCTCTTGTCGTCACCAGCAACAACAGGCGTATCTTGGTGTGTATTCAATTTCAATTAGTTTAACCCTTTAACCACTTGTGTCACCACCGCTCGTGTCGTGTTGCTGCGACAGAGAACATGGATGACTTTTTCTATCGATTTACACAATTGCTCCTCTTTATTTAGTGTTTCATATTCTTCGATTGGTAGCCGCGCGCTAGGGGCACGGTAATTGATATTTAACTAGGCGCTTAAAGGGTTAATAAGACTACATATAAAAGTTATAGTTCTTAAGACTGATTTACCTGCTTTTAATTCTTGTTACAGATGTTTTTTCATAAGCTTTGTTTCACTACAAAATATTTTATTATACATTTTAAGATTAGAGACTAGTTTGCATCGTAACCGAACAATCCATTGTCGTTGGTTAAAATTAACTTTGAACTTCATTTTTATTATTATTTTAATTTACAGATCGGTGTGACCTCTTTCGGACACTGGGACGGTTGCCAGAGCGGTAACCCTGCTGCCTTCGCTCGAGTCACCTCTTTCATCAGCTGGATTAACCAAAACCTTTAAATAAATAACAATAGAATAAAATTTGATAACAAATTGTTTAAATGTAATTTCATTTTTGCACCTAACCTGGGTATCTTCAAAGCCTGAGTGAATAGGTTGCTTATGGGCAGACGTGCTCCATCGTAAGCCACATCATCACTTACGTTCAGGCGAGATAGCAGCCAAACGTCGGCCCATTGAATGCAAAAAAATGCATCCCAAGATCATTGCCTTTTAATTAATAGACAAATAAATACTGTATCTCAGTTATCAAAATCAGCTCCTCGACTAACTATACTTGAGGCTTATCGGTGATAAATATTCCAGTTTAAAAAAAAACTCAAAACCTGTTTCAATTCAAATATCTTTATTATCCTTAATTACATAAACATTATCTTCTTAACAAACGTTCAGCTTCGTGGTTGCAATCCGAATGCCTGTCGTTGCGAACGTAAGGTCCTCCCTCATACCATAAAGAGCCATCAGACTACCACAGATGGGGCCCAGCAGGGCTGATGCTTGATCCGGAGCTGCGCACTACCTGCCGGGTTTACTAGGGCTCCGGCTCAAAAAGCAGTAGTAGGATCGAGGTAGTTTTAGTCAGTAAGTCTGTCACTCCCTCTCGCCTCGTTCAAGGTAGGAGAAATCATTGGTTGATTTTCCACTCTTAAAAATGGTGCTCCCTACTTAAATGATAAACTAATAACATTTCATCAAAACGACCAGAAGTCCAAATGAACAAACATAATTTTATTAAAGAAATATAAACATTTGGTAAATACATTTACATTATTCTTGAAATAAACATTTTAGGAATCCAGCCCTTAGCCCACGCAAAATAGAACTATAATCATAACCTAAAGGTAGGAAAACAAGTTTTTATTAAATTCACAACTTTTATTTATGAAGCAATATAAAATAAAATTTAAACAAGCTTAGCGATAGCGATTATAACAAGCAGCTGCATAGCGATATTGTTCGATTGTGATTAGCGCCATCTATTAGTTAGCGTTCGAACTACCATAACTACATACAACTCTTAGTTGTCAATGGACATATTTTATACGAGATGTTGATGCCTAAAATGATTTGTACAGTCTAATATAATTATGGCATAAAAATATTATTTAATTTCTCTTTTCTTTGTTATAATAATGTGCTTTAGAGGATATAGTACCTACATGGTGTTATGTTTCATAACCAAAGTTAAGTAAGTAAGTTCATTCGACAAACCTTATTTAGGTACTACATATTTAAAACTAAGTGTTCATTAGTCAGACGATTACTACTGTTTATTCTTAGCAATTAGGCGTCCGGTAACCTCACGAAATACAACGCAAGCGTTATTTCACGTCTGTTTTCTGTGAGGCCGGGATATCACTCCGGTCAAGCCGGTCCATTCGTTTCGAAGTATGACTCTCTCTCACTTGAACACACAGTTACTGACTAAAACAACGTAGATAATTAACTAATAGTGCAGTGTATACAGTTTTACATTGCAAAGCTCAAAGGGAAATCTGCCTGATTGATCTATGTCTCCGTGTAAGCCTGCTGGCAGAAGACCAAAAGTATAAGAAACTATTCTTTGTTAATTTTTATTCTTTAACTTTATTAATATAACTATATACTTAGGTTACAATATTATTTTCAACCCTATTAACTAAATAAATATAATAACTATAACTAAAATGCACAGTTGGCGCGGTGGCTGGGCAACTAGCTGCCGTGCAACGTGTAGCGGGTTCAATTCCCGCACGGAGCAACTCTTTGTGTGATCCACAAATTGTTGTTTCGGGTCTGGGTGTCATATGCATGTGAACTTGTATGTTTGTAAACGCACCCACGACACAGGAGAAAATCCTAGTGTGGGGCAACGTTTTAATAAAAAAAAAGAAAGAAAATATTTACAACTTAAAAATACCTTAACACATTGAATGCCTTGGTGGTCACAGGTAACCGACGTTAGCGGAGGATTTGCCTTCAACAGTTTTCTATTGGCAGTCAAACACTTAAAAGAAATTGCAATTCCAATTCTAATTCTATTATTATCAACCAGTCATAATTATTATTTAATATGAAAAATGTGTATATTCTTCTCAACAATTTTATACTCCAGGTATAGTTCGTGTGGGTTCAATAAAAGTCCAAAACTAAAAGGTAAAACGTTGTGTCTATATTGTCTTAGAAATGTATAGTTCACTATTAATTAAAAATAAGCTAAAATATTGAAATGGTGTGATTAAGACGTACCTGACGGACAGACATAGTATCAGTGACCAAATCAAATATATTTTGCATTTTTATTTGTGTCAAACATACAAATAAAAAAATGCAAAATTGTTGATTTAAGCAATTAAATATTTTTTTATAACGTGACCACAGTACCTGAAACTCTACATTAATGAATGAATTTCGGCCGATAGTATTTAAAAAGTTATCAAATCAAAACAGGAAAATTTAATAACAAATATACCATTACATGATTGATTATCATGTAATGTGGGGGTTTTCCGATTCTCATAATCCCTTATAATCCTTTGATAGATATAGTTTCAAAATTTAGATTTAAATCGCATTATCTAACAGACAAATATATAAAAAGGCACTGCTTACTGTTGACTTCAAATTGATTTTCTCATTACTGGCAACATGAAGGTCCTGGCTGTGACTCTATTGGCTCTGGTAGCGGTCTCCTCTGCGAGGCACATCGACTTCGAAGATGTGATTGATCTAGAGGAAATCACTGCTTACGGTTACCACACCAAGGTTGGTGGTCCATTGGCCGAGAAGATCCGCATCGCTGAAGAGGAAGCTGCTCGCGATCCATCCAGGATTGTTGGTGGTTCCACTGCTAGTCTCGGTCAATTCCCATACCAGGTGAGTTGATTAATTTGTGTTTTATATCACAAGTCATATAATTGTCATTCTTTCATGTTGGTGGATGATGCCGCCCTCGATAGATCGATCGACTTTTGGAGCGCTGGGATTATTTACTAACCCTGGATCTACTAACTAAGAGGGACAAAATGTATCCAGACTATAATAGTTTTAACTTATTAACCAGCCATTAAATACACTCAATGCGAGTTTCTGTGAGTGAGGTTTTGACCAAAACTAATCGTAAAATATTCTACAGGCTGGTCTTATTGCTGCTATGCCCGCATGGAATGGTGTGTGCGGTGGTTCGTTGCTGAACAACAGGAGAGTACTTACCGCTGCTCACTGCTGGTTTGACGGACAAAACCAGGCTAGGAGCTTCACCGTAGTACTTGGTTCAGTTCAACTCTACAGTGGCGGCACTAGGATGACAACTAGCAGCGTTGTCATGCACGGAAGCTGGATGCCCAGCCTTGTTCGTAACGACATCGCTATGATCACCTTGCCTTCTGCAGTATCTACTAACAGTAAGTATTATTCTAAATACCTCAAATGAATTGACTATATATTTAGAATACTGTTATCTAATAAATTGTAAGGACTATCCTGATTCTGATGTATTTCCTATTTTTCCAACAGACAACCTGAACTTCATCGCCCTGCCCTCTGGAAACGAGCTCAACAACCAATTCGCCGGCGCGACCGCAACTGCATCAGGCTTCGGTCTCACCAGAGACGGTAAGGAAGTTATTGATGTTTTTTTTTTTTAAGTTTAATAAGCATTTTCTCCCCATGAATAATGGTCGTGTTTGCCTAACAATTGTAAGTTGTTTATTTCGGGAGCAACCTACATAAATATTATATTATAAACTAAATAAATATTATACTCTTGTTTTAGGTGGAAGTGTGAGCGGAGCTCTCAGCCACGTCAACTTACCTGTGATCACCAACGCTGTATGCCGCAACACCTTCTTCTTAGTTGATTCTACGAACGTTTGTACCAGCGGCGCTGGTGGCAGGAGCACTTGCAGCGGTGACTCCGGTGGTCCTCTTGTTGTGACCAGCGGCGGCAGACGTATCTTGGTGGGTTAACCTTTTAATTTTGAACATTATATCAATTTATATAATGGTATTTTGTTTACGGATTTTCTTTGGAAAATGGTAATATTAACACATCACTTATTAATCTGTACCGAATGTTTGGCCTAGTGGCTGGACAACCAGTTGCCACACAACATGTCGAAGGTTCGATGCCCACAGGGAACAATTCTTTATTTAACCAACAAATTGTTTTTCTGGATTTAATTAAATATGTGAATCCTGTGAATCCTAGCATGTGGTTGGACTCTTATAAAAAAACTAATGTGTCATTTTCTTATGAACAGATTGGTGTGACTTCCTTCGGACACATTGACGGCTGCCAGCGTGGACACCCCGCTGTCTTCGCCAGAGTCACATCTTACATCAACTGGATCAACCAACGTCTTTAAATATATGATAAGTCTATAAATTGGAGCAAAATGACAATTTTATCTTTTGTAATTGAAAAACGATTAAAAACTTACGACATTAACAAAAAATATCTTTGTTTGTTTGCCAGTTCAAAAAAGCCTGTTTTACCCTGTCTTTATTTCACAAAATGTAATAATAATTTTACCATAACTTTCGTGAGACATACAACGCGACAATCGCCGCGTCGTGTGTCGCGGAATGTTGCTCATGAATATGAGCCTCTAGCATGGCTTGAAACTAGTCGAGTTATTCGTCAAACAGTCACGTGAGTAAGCCGATAACATAATAATTACAATGTAATAATGTGTGATATGATAACATATTTACATTCAATTTAAATCTACTTATTTAATCGGAACAACATGATACCATCAAACACATCCTGTAAAAAAAACCAAGTCTCGCACCTAAGTTTTACCTACCGTAAAAAGTTGTGAGATCCATGTAATACCAAGTCGATTATTTTATTTATTCCCTACTTAATAAACCTTATGTCTTAAAGTATTATGTAAATTGTTGTCTTATTAATATTACATTTATTTTACGTTTTAAATAAAATAGATTGACTTGGTCATCGCAAGTAATCATGCAATAGAAAACAATAAAATACGAGAATGTATAAACATTTCATGCGATGGCCAAGTCAATCTATTTTATATAAAACGTAAAATCAGGCTTCTTGTTTTATTCACAACGAAATTATAAGCGTTCGAAATTGACCTGAATAGCTTCTAAAAAGGATGGTATGGCCGTGCCGGTTTTTGTGTTCGACTTGGCGGGAGCACTACCGTGCCCCCAGATTTTACGACCAGCCACGCAATCGTAATGTCTAAAGGTGTGTCCAAACATAGCGCGGCATTCAAGCGCGGCTGCCGCGCGCGGCTTGCCACGCTATGTTTGGACGACTGCCGTGCGCGGCAACCGCGAGCTACCTGCCGCGCACGACGTTCGCCGCGAACGGTTTTAGTGTCGCCGCACACGGGCCACACGCGACAGCCACAAGTGCCGCGACAAGAGGCAAAAAACGGCCACAAAAGTAGTTGAAGCGCGCGACATCCACTTGTGGATGGATTGTATCTCTGATATAAATATTTCTATATCCTATTTATCTACCTATATGAACCACAGACTACGTGCGTGCGTTATCGTTGGCTCCAACAGGTTTACGCGCGTACCGCGCAAAGTGGCGTGTGGCGGCTTTTTGTGTCAACGTTTAGTCGCCGGTGCGGGCCACAAGAAGCAAACTGCGACGATTTGTGATTTGTTGAAAGAGTGGTCGCATTCAACACTGCCTTTCTTTATTTATTCTTCTACGTAATTTTCGAATAATAAGCATAGCGACATTACACGCTGCGGGTCTGCAGACGGCGAGCAAGGGTAGCTCGCCGCCCGACCAGAATCAGACCTCAGCGTACGGCGCGTCGCGTTCCGCGCGCGCCTTAAAGAGCCTGACCACCACATATGGGGCCCAGTAGGGCTGATGCCTGATCCGGAGCTGCGGACAACGTAAAAGGTTACCGGGGCTCCGGCTCAAAACAGGATACGGAACGGGGTGGTTTTTAGTCAGTAAGAGTCTGACACTCCCTCCCGAGTCACCCAAGGCGGGAGAAGTCATTGGATGATTTTCAACCCTCAAAAAAAGCGACATTACACGCGGCCGCTTTCATTGTAGTGTGAATACGAAATAAAGAGCGCGGCGTGTCTCGGACATGCCGCGCAGCACTGCCGCGCAGAAGGTTTATACTAGTCGCGCGGCAAATTTGTGTCCCGCGAATGCCGCGCGTAGCTGCCGCGCACGTTGCCGCGTCGTGTTTGGACACACCTTAATGCTACTAACTAAGCACAGAATAGGAAAACAAATATTTTGTTAATTGTACCACCTGTTTGTACAGTCATTGTACCTTAATGAAAACGGCTCGTACTCCTCAAATAGGAACCTGATGAAATAGCGTTTAATTTTGACTGAATTCCTTATAATAGAGAGGGATTCTTAGCACTACATTACAAAGCGCCCGCGTTTCTTTTATTTTACTCAAGTACCGAGTGCCCTCTTGCCGTTAGGTACATTTTATAGGTACGTAGAAATGACGTATTTGTTATCTTATATGAAAAAATAAAAAATAAGTGTCTAAAATGACTAAATAAAATTTTAATTTTCATATCCCGTCATCATCCCTATTGTTTGTAAATATATTGTTTGCTTCCTAATTAGATATGTGAATTAGATAAACAAATAAGCGTAAACTTTCTTCGGAAGATTTGAAGTTCGATTGTGTTAAGCGCCATCTGTTAGTTACCGTTCGAACTATCATAACCACATACCACCACCTATTTTTTAGAATGACAATGGACACATTTTAACCGAGATTTATATCTTGTGCATTCTAATACAAGTATGGCATAAACATTTTACTTCATTAGTTTTTTTTTTGCAATAATGTGCTTTAGAGAATATAGTGCGTGATATGTTTTACAACCAAAGCTAAGTAAGTTCATTCGACAAATCTTATTTAGGCACCACGTCTTTAAAAATAAGGGTTTATAAGTAACACGATATTAGTGCTGTTTACTAGCAGGTTCTAAAGCGTAGATTCGTGTGAAAAAAATGTAAAAAAGCATCGTTAACATTACTTTTTTTTATTTTAAACAGCGTCATTAAAACAAAAGTTTAAAAAGTATTACGAACACTTCTTAAATTAGCTTTACTATAAGATAATTTTCTTGTAATTAACTACTACAAACACTTTTTTGTGCTATTACCGGGTAAACGTGCAGACATACCACCTGATGGTAATCAATCGCCGCCGTCCATGGGCACCCAAAACTCCAAAGGCGTCACAGTGGTGTTGCCGGCCTTTTGGGAGTTAGAAGTTTAAGGGTTGGTTGGGAATCTGGGATTGGGGAGGAGGGTAATTGGAGCTCTGGTAACCTCACTTTCACTACCGAAGCTTTGTTTCACGTTGCTTTTCTGTGAGGCTGTGGTATCACTCCGGTCGATCCGGCCCATTTGAGTCGAAGCATATCTCTCTCACACTTGACACACAGTTACTGACTTCAAACAGTAACAATGGATACAATTTAACATTGCAAAGCTCAAAGGAACGTCTGCCAGATGGATCTGTCTCTGTATAAGCCGTAATAAACCTCCTGGCAGGAGACCAAAACCATAAAAAATACTAATATTTATTAATTGAAATCATTTAATATCAATTGAGCATTCTATTATCAACCAGTCATAATTATAATTTAGTACAATAAATGTGTATTCTTATCAAACTTACTAGACTCCAGGTTTAAACCTGAAGAAAATTCGTGTGTTCAATAAAATATTCAAAAATAAAAAGTAAAACTTTGTCTCTATATTATTGTGTTAGAAATACACAGTTCACTATTAAATTAAAAATAAGCTAAAATACTCAAATGGTGAGATTAAGATGTACATGAAATCAAATATATTTTGCATTATTATTTGTATCATAAATACAAATAAAAAATGCATTTTTTTGATTTAAGCAATTAAATATTTTTTTAAATGACATGCATGACCACAATAACTGAGAGTCTCTACTGCAATAAATGAATTTCGGCCGATAATATTCAAAAAATTATCAAAATAAAAAAGGAAAAAATGAATAACAAGTGTGCCTTTATTGATTGATCATCATGTAATGTGGGGGCTTTCCGATTCTCATAATCCTTCATAATCCTTTGATAGATATAGTTTCAAATTTAGATTTAAATCACATTATCTAACAGACAAATATATAAAAAGGCACTGCCTACTGAAGACTTCACATTAATTTGCTCATTACTGGCAACATGAAGGTCCTGGCTGTGACTCTATTGGCTCTGGTAGCGGTCTCCTCTGCGAGGCACATCGACCTCGAAGATGTGATCGATCTAGAGGTCATCACTGCCTACGGTTACCACACCAAGGTTGGTGGTCCATTGGCCGAGAAGATCCGCATCGCTGAAGAGGAAGCCGCTCGCGATCCATCCAGGATTGTCGGTGGTTCCACAGCTAGTCTCGGTCAATTCCCATACCAGGTGAGTTGATTAATTTGTGTTTTATGTTACAAGTTATATAATTCTGCAAACCTTTTTCCCGTTGGTGGTTGTTGCCGCTCTCGATAAATCGATTTTTGGAGCCCTGGATCTACTCACTAAGACGGACAAAATATATCCAGACTATAATAGTTTTAACTTATTAACCAGCCATTAAATACACTCAATGCGAGTTTCTGTAAATGAGCTTTTGTCCAAAACTAATCCTCAAATATTCTAAGCTGAAATAATATTCTACAGGCTGGTCTTATTGCTGCTATGCCCGCATGGAATGGTGTGTGCGGTGGTTCGTTGCTGAACAGCAGGAGAGTACTTACCGCTGCTCACTGCTGGTTTGACGGACAAAACCAGGCCAGGAGCTTCACCGTAGTACTTGGTTCAGTTCAACTCTACAGTGGCGGCACCAGGATGACCACTAGCAGCGTTGCCATGCACGGAAGCTGGATGCCCAGCCTTGTTCGTAACGACATTGCTATGATCACCTTGCCTTCTGCAGTATCTACTAACAGTAAGTATTATTTTAAACAAATGTACTTCAAATGAATTGGCTGTTATCATTAATCCATCACGCCGATTGCAGTTCTGGTGGTAATATATAAATATTATTTCAATAACAATAGGTACCTACACGAATATGATTAATAATAATCTTATGATATGTTTGGAATACTGTTATCTAATAAATGCAAGGATTATCCTGATTCTGATGTATTTCCTATTTTTCCAACAGACAACCTGAACTTCATCGCCCTGCCCTCTGGAAACGAGCTGAACAACCAATTCGCCGGCGCGACCGCAACTGCATCAGGCTTCGGTCTCACCAGAGACGGTAAGAAAGTTATTGATATGTTTATAAGGTAGCCCGAAAAAAATGTTTTATTAAGACTCTTTATCTCGACTTTTTCTATTATGTCTTGACGAATATAAGTTGTTCTTAGATCCTTAGTAAAGTTTATTTTATTTGTTGGTTTTTGAGTTTTCTACTTTAGCTATATGTAAATATTATGTTATAAACTAAATAAATACTATTATTTTAGGTGGAAGTGTGAGCGGAGCTCTCAGCCACGTCAACTTACCTGTGATCACCAACGCTGTATGCCGCAACACCTTCCCTGTCTTGGTTCAAGCTTCGAACGTTTGTACCAGCGGCGCTGGTGGCAGGAGCACATGCCAGGGTGACTCCGGTGGTCCTCTTGTTGTAACCAGCGGCGGCAGACGTATTTTGGTGAGTTAAACTTTTAGTTTGGTCATCATATCAATTATCGGGATTTATCAAAGAATTGTTCCACACGGAACAATTCTTTGTCTGATCCACAAAGTGTTGTTCTGGATTTTAGAATGTTAAAATGCATGTTTGGCACATGTAAAAATTCTAGTCTGTCGCTAGGTTCTTATAAAGAAATAAAATAATGTGTCATTTTCTTATGAACAGATTGGTGTGACTTCCTTCGGACACGTTGATGGCTGCCAGCGTGGACACCCCGCAGTCTTCGCCCGAGTCACATCTTACATCAGCTGGATCAACCAACGTCTTTAAATAGATGACAAGTCTATAAATTGGAGCAAAATGACAATTTAATCTTTTGTAATTGAAAAACGATTAAAAACTTATGACATTATTTTAAAATCTTTAATTCTGTTGTTGTTGTTTTTCCCTGCTTTATTTCACAAAAGTTTATAATAACTATCGTGAGACTTACTAAATTAACTAAAAATCACAGTTTACTTCCGTAAATTAATGGAAAAAAGCTCTACTAGTTTCGAGTCACAGATGACTTATCACCATGCGTGTGCAGACGCGGTGATGTCGCTCAGTCTACCGTAGTAAATTCTACTAGGCTCTACTACAGTACCGCACCCTACGGTGCGCGTCGTAAAGTCTAATGCTACTAAGCACAGGAAACAACAAAAATATTCTGTTGATTGCACCACCTGTTTGTAAGGTCATGGTGTCTTAATGGAAACGGCTCTTACTCCTTAAAGAAGAAACTGATGAAATTATTTTTGACAGAATTCCTTGTAATGCAGGGAGAGACGACTGCCTTGTTGGCCGAGTGGTTGCAAGTGCGACTGCCGGGCAAGGGGTCTCGGGTTCCATTCCCGGGTCGGGCGAAGTATTACTGGGCTTTTTTCGGTTTTTCGAAAAATTTCTCAGTGGTAGCACGGAGTCTGGAAATGTGCCCGGTATATGGCAATAGGCTCACCACCTATTACATGGGACTTACAACATAAACTGTGAAATGTGGGTGTACATTGGCATTATGTGCCATAACGTGCACCTCTGCCTACCCCTTCGTGGATTAAAGGCGTGAAGTTATGAATGAGTTATGAGTAGCGCCCCGAGAACACGGTGGAGCATGCGGTGGCGGTGTGCGCTGCATGGGCAGAGTACCGCCATGTTCTCAGGTCCGGTCCGATTGGTTCAAGCCATGGTGCGGAGCGCAGGGGCCTTCAGACAAGACATAAGATAAATCCTATAACTAATAAAAAAGACGAAGTTATTTGGTAACTGTCGTGTCTAAAGCAGTATATTGATAACATAAATACGGTAAAATGAATGACCCTACCTTTGTAGTCAACGGGTGGACTCTATAGAGTGTTTATCCACTCCAAATTGAGTACGCATTCTTATTTATTAACAAAGGAAGAGGTTTTCATATCGTATAAGAAGCTTTTTGCACTCCGTTCTTTTAAAAATAAACATCAGTTGGCTATCATTGAGATTAAGATAAATGAACTGATGAAAACATCAGTCATCCCTATTACTACTTTAAGGGCTATTTAAAAATGAGTCTTTAATATATCAATCTTTGTGTTATCAGCACGAATTCACGTTATCCATAAAGAAGGTATCTATATAAGAATGCACAAACAACTGTTCAACACATTAATCAGTTGAATATTGTACTGCATAATCCAGATTTCAGCATTATTTGCTAATTACTGTCAACATGACGTTCTGGGCTGTGACTCTACTGGCTCTGGTAGCACTGACCTCTGCAAGACAAATTGACCTTGAAGATGTGATCAATCTAGAAGAGATCACTGCATATGGCTACCACACTAAAGTTGGTGGTCCGTTGGCCGAGAAGATCCGGAAAGCTGAGGAAGAAGCTGCTGCTGAAACGGGGCCCTTTCCTGCCAGTCTTGGTCAATTTCCTTATCAGGTGAGAAGTGCTAATCACGTATTTACTTACATGTACACTACATACCTAAGTAAACAAAGCTTCTCGTGGCTCTTTATCAAATTAACTTGATCTGTGGAACTACTGTTATAAGTAACTAGCGATCTACGAGTTTTATATCAACACATCAATAGCCTATTAGAGGCCACTGTCTACCAATGGCAACTTCTCGTATGAAGAGATTTGAACATTTATCACCACGCTTGCACAATGCGGGTTGGTATCTACGAATATAAACTTATCTAATTTATTGATAGTAACCAATAAGAACCTTTTTTTTGAGTGGGGAAAATCATCCAATGACTTTTCCTACTTCCTACGGTGTGGCGAGAGGGAGTGTCATACTTTTACTGACTAAAACCACTCCATTCCTACTCATGCTTTTCGAGCCAGAGCCCCAGTAACCCGTTAAGCAGCCCGTAGCTCCGAGGATAGGCTTAGACAATAAACAAATCAAAGATCTTGGAAGGCTCGAAAACAACCGTATCAAATCGTAAGATGTCTCTAACAGAACTCTTAATAATAATTGGCAGGCTATTCTTTTCATTGACCTAAATGGATGGAGATATAGTGTTTGTGGCGGCGCTTTGCTCAACTCAAGAAGTGTACTTACCGCTGCTCACTGCTGGTTTGATGGACATATGCAGGCCAGCAACATCACAGTTGTTCTCGGTACAATTGATTTGCTCAGCGGCGGCACCAGGATTGTTACTGAAAGCGTTGTCACGCACAGTGGCTGGAATCCTTACCTCGTTCGTAATGACATCGCTATCGTTAACTTGCCTTCTGTAGTAGCTGTATCAGGTAAGTACAAATATTTTCTTTTTTTTTTAATAGAATATTGCACACACTTGGATTTTTTGCAGTTCACATGCACATGACACCCAGACTCGAAACAACAATTTGAGGATCACACAAAGAGTTGCTCCGTGCGGGAATCGAACCCGCTGCACGTTGCACGCCTACCGTGCAGTATTAAAATAATATAATATCTGATTATTTCAGTGCAGGTGCATACATTATTTGCGAAATTTAAAAATTTAAAGATGTATTGTTACGCGATGTTAGTGTCATTAAAAGCCTAAGAGAAATATATTTATCGGTCTTTTTTTCTACAGATACTATAAATTTCATCGCGCTGCCGGCGGGTAGTGATCTCCAGAACTCATTCGCCGATGCTATCGCTACTGTAACTGGCTACGGTCGCACTGTAAGCGGTAAGACATTCATTAATGTTGAAATTTATTGATATGAAACATACAGCTCAAATGGACTTGCAACTACTTTAATTTGACTAGTTGTATTAAGAAAATTGTTATTTTATCCCGCAATCACACGATGCGAAACGCACCTAATCCTGATACGTACTTATGTAAGAGTGCTGGGTGCTTTAAGCTTCAGGATCAGACACTGTTATTACCATGGGCCCATAGAATTTTTAGATTGAACTGTCAGAACTTTTGTCCAGTACATATACTTTTTGTAATCAGTATAACTTACGTATTTCAGGTTCAGGAGTGCTTCACGGAACTCTTCACTACGCCAAACTCCCGGTGATTACAAATGTTGAGTGCCAAAATAGTTTCCCTGGTTGGGTGCAGCCTTCAAACATTTGTATCAGCGGTGCTTTTGGTGCAAGCGTTTGCACTGGTGACTCTGGTGGTCCACTTGTCGTCGATAGCAACAACAGGCGTATCTTGGTATGTTGTCCTTTAATCTTTCGTAAAGCGTACCTTTTTATGGATTGTTTTATTAGATTTTAAACTTTATTGTTTTGATATAAAGACGATAATCCCATTAACAAAATTATCAGAATCCAATGCAGGTTCATCTACTGGCTACTTGTATAATGTTCATGTTATGGCTTAACTTTTTTTTTGTGACATGGATTCATTCATTATATTGATCTCGTTTTGTATTGTGTTTCTTTTGAAACAAAAAAATACTTATTGAATCTGATTTTGTGGCCCGAGTACAACACCGCCATAGTAATAGATTGAGAACAACTGGAAATTAATTAGATGTAACAATTTAAACACGTGTGTAAAAGTTTCATTCTTATGTATTTTCCTTTGAAAAATAATATTGTCATTTACTGGATTAGGCTAGCCATGATAAAATTAAGTTTATTTCGTATTATTTTACAGATGGGTGTGCTTTCCTTCGGACATGCTCAGGGTTGTCAATCGGGTCATCCAGTAAGCTACACCAGAGTGACTTCATACATAACCTGGATTTTGTCTAATCTTTAAATTAAGATAAAATAATCTTTAATTTTTTGGCCTTGAACATGCCAGTAACTTTTCTATGGTTCAATAATAAAAGTGTAATCAATGTATATCATTTCTTTTATTTATTAAATCACTTATAAGAGAATATTAGCTTTCGAGTTTTTTGTTTAAAATATGGTAATTTTTTCATAGTAAATTCTTAAAACAAATAAAGTAATCTTTATGTAACTTTTCCGTTAATTTAATTTTGTAACACTTTATCCTATTATTTATATACATATAGGATAAAAGATATCCTTTATCCGACTACTGGTTCTAAGCCCAAAGTCTCAGTCATTCTTGAGTTATAAATATTATAACGAATACGACTTTCTTTTATATACATTTACCAATCGATGAAAATTGTATGGGTAAAACAATAAAAGTCCCGCATCATATTACATATTTATAATTAAAATCAAGACTGATAAAAATATTTTATATAATATCATATAGCATTAAAAAAGCTTTTGCTGTAATTGCTTCAACGGACATCATTCGTCCATATTATGTTTTGATAATGCTATCAATTTTACATTTGATAACAAATTTATGCGAACGACAGATATTATATTTAAAAAAATCCTAGATTAGTCCATCCATGCATTACTGAGTATTGCCCTTGGCTACACTTTTTACAATTGGATAACATTTGGATTGAAATAAAAAATACAAGTACGGTTGTCGTATCGTAAATTAATATATACATACAGAGGATCCTTTGGGGTATTTTATTTTTATCTATCTACCTAACAACTATCTTACATTTTATTATCTTTCGTTTGTCTTTACGTAGTAATATTATTTGGTCTATTTTCTGTCATGTCATTCAACCTGCCTGATATTTTCGACACAGAAAAAATTTCATTTAATTTTATTTATCTGTTTGTCTTACTATCTCTATCAAAAGAAGGAAGATAATTTGGCATTCTCTTTGAGATACTTAATTGAGTGATAAGTTAATTGACTTATGTTAACAAATCGTAATAATCTATAATTCATCATAAGTTTATGTTGTCACAATAGTTATCACAACCTTCTGAAAATTGTTTATTTTATATAAATACAATCAGTGAAATGAATGTGTTACCAATTAATATGTAAGTAGATAAAAATAAAAAAAAATGTAGAATTGTAGACCACACTGTACACTATGGATGCATTAAGGTGATTTGATTTGATTTTGATTTTGACTTCATTATTTATAGTATTGCTTCGTTATTTAAAACTCTTCCTTTACTGACTGGCTGACTCTTAACTGACAATCGTCGAGTATAAACTTAGCTTAACTTAGCATACATACTTATGACACAATAGAAAACACATTGTGTCTCGCGTAGATCTGCATTCCGGCACACCAGGAGTTAAGTGGGTATCGTTTGGGAGACTAAACAAAAACTCCTCGTCTAAACTAAGTCACGTTTGGAAAATGTTATTTCCCCTGCATTTAATTACAGGGACAAAAGATAAAATTAGGTAGTAAGTACCTTTATCATCAATCAAGTTTAATGCATTGTGGTTTGTCTTCTTTAAGCTCCTGATACAGAAATTCAATCCTTTAATGATCATAATCTTAGAGGATTATTTATTTAGATAACATTATAAATACCAGTCTGCAGCTTAAGAGTGTATTCATTCAATTTTAGTATCGGCAACATGAAGGTCTTGGCTGTGGCATTACTGGCTTTAGTGGCGGTGTCTTCCGCAAGGCATATTGGCTTGGAAGATGTGATCGATCTGGAATCTCTCACCGCCTACGATTATTTCAACAAAGTCGGAATACCCTTAGCTGAGGAAATTCGACAAGCTGAGATAGAAGCCGCCGCTAACCCTTCTAGAATTGTTGGTGGATCTGCAGCCAGTGTTGGACAATTCCCTTACCAGGTTAATGCCGGTTTTTTTACTGATATTCTACATTGCGATTATTTTATTTAAAAGTTACATATTAACCTCAAGCTTATTTTAAGGCTGGTCTCGTCATTGACCTGTCGTGGGGAAGAACTGGTGTCTGCGGTGGTTCTTTGCTCAACTCACGAAGGGTCCTGACTGCTGCTCACTGCTGGTTCGATGGTCAAAACCAAGCCAGGGCTTTCACAGTTGTTCTTGGTTCTGTTCAACTTTATACCGGTGGCACCAGGCTTACTACTTCAAGTGTAACTATGCATGGAAGCTGGTCTCCCAGCATGATCCGTAATGACATTGCTATGATCAATTTGCCATCCGCTGTTTCTACATCTTGTGAGTTATTTTCTTATTTGAGTAAATTAATAAGTTCTATTAGTATTGATTAACTATAATAACGTATATGTTTTTGCTACAGCTACCATCGGTTTCATTGCACTGCCTTCTGGTAATGAGATCAACAACCAATTTGTCGGATTTACTGGTACTGCCTCAGGCTTCGGTATCACCAGAGATGGTAAGAAAATGAAATCATTCCATAAATAACTGGACATAAAGTGAAACGTTCTTGACAAAACCTTGAATGTGTGTATCCAAAGACACATGAAATAATAAATCTTTTTTTAGGTGGAAGTGTCAGCGGTGCTATGAACCACGTAAACTTGCCTGTGATTTCTAACGCTGTGTGCTGGGAGACTTTCACGATTTACATTCAGGCATCAAACATTTGTACCAGCGGCGCTGGCGGCAGGAACATTTGCAGTGGTGACTCCGGTGGCCCTCTTGTTGTGACCAGCGGTGGCAGACGTATCTTGGTAAGTTAATGTTTTGTTTTGTTTTTTTTTTAACCTTTGCCCCACTTTAAGATTTTCTCATGTGTGTGTTTCAACATACAATTTCACATGCACATGAGACCCAGACCCGAAACAACAATTTGTGCACCACACAAAGAGTTGCTCCGTGCGGGAATCGAATCCGCTACACGTTGCGCGGCAGCCAGTTACCTAGTCACCGCGCCAACCGTGCAGTCTAGTCTTGTTAATATAGCTGTACTTCTTACGTTCGGAACGGGAGAAACAAATATTAGTGAATATATTTACTTTATTTTTCTATTTCAACAGGTCGGTGTCAGTTCGTTCGTATCTGGTCGCGGTTGTCAGTCTGGTGCCCCCGGTGCCTACGCCAGAGTCACCTCCTTCATTAGCTGGATCAACCAACGCCTTTAAGCAAATAACTGTGACCTGAACGAAGCCGTTTAATGGCAATGTTTTTTCTAAGTCAAACAGATTTAATGTTATGAGATCAAATAAAATATTATTATTTATTATAACAAGGTTTTTTATTTTTATTTGTTTAGTATATATAACCAAAATAAAGCATTCCATAATATGACCCAAACTCAAAATGATAAGAAATGAATATCAATTAGCCGTTAATTAAAGGAATATTATAAATTATATAAAAGCAAAAACATTATTGAAACTGTATATCCCACTACATAAAAAAATACATACAACATTAGTCACGTGCCAACAAAAAATAATTTCAATCAATCATTCATATCTTTCGTCTGTATAGTAAGATAGGTACCTAATTAAAAAGATACACTATGCAACAAGAGATAATGAGTACCTAATCTAAAGTGGATACTTAATGCCTAGCTGAAAACAAATAATATAAATTAAATGAGCTGTTCCTTATCGAATCGTTAACTTTACCTCATAAAAAATTACACATCTACTTTTTAGGGTCAGGCGATCCATACATATTACATAACCTCACGCCTCTATCCCATGGGCGTAGGCAGAGACAATGGAACGCCAACTGCTATGTATCTTACATATCTCTTTCACTTCATCAAAATTACCTACGAAATACATAAAAAATATAAATATACATATTAAAATGCAGTATTTTGCTACTATACTACTACCAGCAAAAGTATACGATGCAGTCACCGCGCTGTCGCCGCGCCGCCTCCGCGCAGTTAAAGACATGTCACGCTCTCACGACACCTCCAACCCAGCAATAAACGTTTAAATCTTCTGTCGTACGTTATATTCCATAACGTCAATCCAAAAATACTGTTAGCACGAGGTCCACAGCGCTCTTACAGCATTTTCGTTCTGTTTCCAAAGCAAAAACGCCGTACCGCAGTCGTGCGTAGTCCGCCACCACGTCCCCCTGCGCCGCTGTCGCCCTTATTAACTCTGTTTGAGTCATACCGTGTGTACGTTCGTACGCGGCGTCGGCGCGGTGACGGCACGCTTACGCAGTTCTGTGTGTGTGGTAACGGCAAACGAAAAAAATAGGATACATTTTATCACCATCCCTACTTTTTTCGTGTCAGAATAATAATGAGAACGATTACTTTTAAAAGTAGTCTTACTTACAGTACCGTATCTTATCACTTCAAATTCAAGCTTTTATTTGCACTCCATAATCTAATGTGGTTATGCCGATTCACTTAATTATATATCTTAAAGATAATAAAATAATTAATCTTAGCTTACTAAAGGACAGACTGATAATATTAAACAATTAAGAGATCGCGAATTTGTTTATTGGCTTTTCCTTTTGAAGTAGGAAACGCTTAAAAATTAATCCTATGTTCTTTAGAAAAATATTGTTTTGTTGCAGAACTGGCTTACAGGTACTAAAAATTAAAAAAAATAATTAAATAATGTACTTAAACGGAGATTGGGGAATGCAAATGAAGCGACATAGGTAAGCCAGAATTGTGACATTTTGTTCCAAAATTGAAGCAAATTATTATTGCTCCTCTCCATAGTACCTACAGATACTAAAGTAGGTATCTACCTATACAATCTTATTGTGAAACCATTTAATTGCTCAATCAAATTGTTATCTTCGTTGTTATCTTGTAATCAAATTCAGTTGATTGGAGATTCTCACTTTAACCTCTAAGTTCCCAGGCGGCAATTGAGTCATTTACTTAGAAATTGTTGGCTGTCTATATTTGGTACCTAGGATAAATTGAGAGAGAGAGAAACCAAGTGAGTCATTAGGTGCTTTTTTTTCTTTTTAAGGGGGTAAAATCATCCAATGATTTCTCCCGCCTTCAAAAATCAAAAAGAAAATTAATTATATCTACACATATCAGCAGATTAAATTTTCCACTTTTGCGATCATTCTGATTTCTATTACCTAATTGTACTTTCCAATGACGCATTCTATTTTTGGAAAATTCACAATACACAATCAAGACTTAGCAACACTTAGTTCATTAGGTACATTGCGAGGACTACCCGGAGAACAAGCTTGAGTATGTAATAGTGGCGTGCTCTGGTACAGGTCATGGTGCGGGGCGAGAGAAACTGGGCAGTGGAACTATTGGAATAACTTCTAAACCATAATCTACCCCTGTTCCAAATTTCATCCCTTCAGCGGTTTTGACATGATTGAGTAACAAACATAGACACACACACAAAAGTAATGGCAATAACATATCCATATCTGCTTGATTGCTTGCTTGCTTACCATGAGCTTGGTATTGCTCTTAGATGAATATTGGATACAACAGCAGTTCAACTGGTATTTATATGGTCTTCATAAACGTTGCCGTTAGATTAAGAACAAATAAAAACGATTAATTTACCGTATCAGCAGATTAAAACTTCCGATTTTAATACATTTCTTAATGTTTGAGATAAATAAAATTTGGTTTTTTACAATGATAATTACTTGTATTTTCCAATCACGTCATTTCATAGAGGGTATGCCCACCAATACATGTGAATACATACGTAATACATTATTCTAAAATAATATTAATGATAGCTTTTGCCCGCGACTTCGTTCGCGTGGAATAGTGACTTCCGGCAAATTTTTGGTTTTAACCACATAGTTCCCGATCTCGCGGGATCTCTTCAAAAATGAGATGTGGAAGATATTCCAGGGAACTCTTCAAAAATCAACATAATGAGCTCTGCGTTTGAATTTAATAGATGTATACTCACTTAGGGCATTGAAAAAATAGTTTAAAAACGGACTTAAACTAACTTAAAACTAAAGAAAGCTACGAATTACGAATTTATAACAATTAAAAAAGAAACTATATTACAACCTATCCTCTATGCTATAATAACCAAGCTTAAACTAAATAATTTAAAAGAAACGACTTAAATCTAATCTAATTGTAAAAAAAATATTAGACTTACAATTTTATTAAAAAAACTAACTACAGTAACTACTAATAATCGATATCAAACTAAACCTACGTTAAATAGTTTAACCAAAAAACCAGGAAAACCCAACAAATAAACTTATTAATTGACAAATACAACGAAACCAATTTAGAATATACGAAACAGCAGGACCACTACAGACAAATAATCATACGACTGATAATACACTTTTTCTACGATAGTACCGTAAGCGCTCGGCCGATACCCAACCAAATGCGTAACGAAACCATAGCGCGATCCATCCATCATCCATCTATCGAGGATAAAGACAACTTGGATTATTTATTTATACTCCGTTCGGGCATTTTCTTTGTACTAAAAGTTTTTATATTGATGTTTTGTTTCATACCTTTTTACTATTTAACTTTTTTTCGATGATTAAAACAATAACATGAACCGAAGTCGTGTAACGATCGACATAGAATTATCTATACTCCGTTAGAGCATTTTCTTTGTAAAATGTTTTATTATATTGATATTATTTTTTTCATACCTTTTTACTAATTTACTTTTTTCGATAAATTAAAACAATAACATGAACCGAAGTCGTGTAACGATCGACATAGAATTATTTATAAATAATTTATTTCTTATTTTTATTTTTTGATTTTTGAAATAAAAATATATCTATGTCCTTTCTAAGGTTCTAAACTATATCTGTACCAAATTTCAACCAAATCCGTCAAATAGTTGCGGAGATTAATGGTATAAGCATAGAATGTTCGACGTGATTCTTTAATTTGACATAACTGTTTTATTTATGAACCGATTGACATGAAACAAACACTAAATGTAAATTTAAGCTATCCCACAATATATTCGTGAAAACCGCATCCAACTCGGATCAGCCGTTTCTGAGATTAGCGCGCAGACGAACAGACAAACAGCAAACAGACAAACAGACAAACAGACAAACAGACAAACAGACAAAAAAAAAGTTAAACATTTTTGGGTTCGACATCGACATAACAATAACTGCTATTTTTTTAATTTTTATTTTCAATGTACAGACAGCACTTTTCTACGAATTATATGTATAGATAGAAGCACATTTAAGTTATTTGTAGCCTTTATTGGTTTAAACAATGTAACCAAGAATTGTATTATGAACCTGATTGGAAAAGAGCTGCCTATGGAGTTTTTTGCTTGTTCTTCTCCATAGAAGAAAGCTCTAAACTTGGAACAAGCAAATAACTTTGCTAGAGGACTGACCGACGTTTCTTTATATTTACTTTGACGTACAAAAGTGCCTTCCCGGTCTAGTTAAAATAAATAATTTTGACTTTCACTTTGTAACCTACAATATTACTCAGTATTTTTATGGGATAAGCCTGCCACATTAATAAGAACACTGCAGCTTGTCTAACGGATAAAATTAACCACCGATCTTAATCCAAATCCATAATCCCTGTATCGACATTTTTAACAGAAACTTTACGTCAGTAATCGATCTTTATCTGAATCTTAGATCTTTACAGAATTTGGTTTTAAACTTATAAAATAAATATCGTCACGCCTTTTGTACCCTAAGGGGAATTTATTTGTTTTGTAAATACAAAACATGAACAAATAACATGATTTAACTTTATTCACTTACGAATGGGTAAAAGAGATCACGAGAATGATCACTCGGTAATCCGAGTATTAACAATATTTAAAGTTAAAATATATTTATAGTTATTAAACCAACAATTATAATTTGCTTATGCGTAGACGTATTGGTCATTGGCGTAAAAAGGGCGTTTTCTTACTCGGAAACTGAGCTGAAGATTGTTGATCATCAGATGAAAAACATAAGGGGCTTAAAATTGGGCCTTGGTACACACCAGAATAAATATAATCAGAAAAATGTTGTTTGTACTTGTTATTAGTTACTAGGCAAGCGTAGTGTAGGGCGCCCTCCAGGTAGGTAGAGTGACGATATCCGTAAGGTGGCTGGCAGTGGTTTGATGCGTAGAGCTGAAGATCCAGCTCAGTGCCGTGTCTTTGGAGAGGCCTATGTCCAAAAGTGGGCGAAAACAGACTGATGATTATGATGAACTGGTTATTAGTTAGTTTTAACTACAGGCAAAACTTATATCTAGTGTGAGCGAGTAGAGATTTCCACAGAATTTGCAAGGAATTCACACTGGACCCATCTATCATATTCTCATTCGGTGCGCAATCGTTTGAATGCAACCCATTTTAAGGGACCGTAATCTATTGCACTACCAGTTATAATTAATTATTATTAATGTATGTGCTTGCTAATATTTAAGTCATTAAAATAAGTACATTAAGATTATAAGAAGAATTCTTTCATAGTTGTAAAAGTTCAAATTATAAAAATCTTCAAATGTACACAATGATGAAAAACCATAGATTGTACTCAAATATTTCTATTCTATAACGTTAAGTGTAATGACCCCAAATCACATACTTTTTTCTTAGTAAGTTCTTTATTTAACTAAAAGTGAAAATAAATAATCAATTAGTATGTAATTATGTAAGCGTACCTTCGACCAATTGCTGGGGACGTGCGCAGTTGGCCGTAGTGACAAAACCGGGAAATACAGAATTATTTAACATAGTCTAAAATCTTTGGCAACAATCTAAATCATAATCCATTGATAATTTCTTAACTTTACTTATATTTTTCACACGTTCATAATCTAATATCAATCTTTTCTTTGGATTGGGGGCATATAAATACCCTGAACAGTTGTTGAATTTTCATTCTTTCTACCGGCAACATGAAACTCCTAGCTTTGACTTTCTTGGCTCTGGCAGCGCTCGCCTCCGCGAGGAACATCAACCTCGAGGATGTGATCGATCTTGAAATGATAACTGCATACGATTATCACAATAAGATCGGAATACCATTAGCTGAGAAGATTCGCAAAGCTGAGGAAGAAGCCGAACTAAGCTCTTCCAGAATTGTTGGGGGATCTAGTGCCAGTCTTGGACAATTCCCTTACCAGGTACTTAATATTTTCTTTTCTTACAAATTAATCACAAGTAGTGTTGTAATTTAAATTACTTATGTTATGTTTAGGCTGGCCTCATCATTGAAGCTCCAGCAGGCACGGGTGTTTGTGGTGGTTCTTTGCTGAACTCAAGGAGAGTACTTACTGCCGCTCACTGCTGGCATGATGGTATAAGCCAGGGTCGGAGCATGACAGTTGTTCTTGGTTCAATCCGTATATTCAGTGGTGGTATCAGGATGGTTACCTCCAATGTCGCCGTACACGCCAACTGGAATGCTTTATTTATTACCAATGACATTGCCATGATAACTTTACCCTCTGCTGTGTCCACTTCAAGTAAGTATTTTTTTATTAATTTTAGAACCAGTATAAAGTGCTACTCCTTTTTTGTGTAGATTTCTACAAAATCACGTATAAAAGACCTTTGCTAAAATTTACGAGAAATGTGTGCAAGGCAAACAATATGTTTGAAGATTAAGCATTGAGCATTTGGGGAAAGGACATCCGACAATCTAACTGACACGGTGGAAAAAATACAAGCATTGCTTTACACTGGTTTTCTGTGAGGTTATGGCATTACCCTGGTCGAGTCAGCCCATTCACATGCCAAAATATGGCTCACCCACAGGAAAAAATATTGTATTAAATTTTATATTTTCAGTCATATTAAAATTACCCTATTAATTTACAGGCAGCGTTGGTTTTATTGCTCTGCCATCTGGTAATGAGCTGAACAACGATTTCGCCGGTTTTACCGCCACAGCATCTGGTTTCGGACGTACCAGAGATGGTAAGAAAAATAAGTTATTCTAGAAGTAAAAAAATGTGTATGTTACTACAATTCAATTAATATACTGTACGTACATATATATATATATATATATATATATATATATATATATATATATAAATACTTGGTATTATTAAAAAAATTAAATAATTACATTATATTTGTGGACTTATTCCAGGTGGAGCCGTCAGCGATACCCTGAACCACGTGAACTTGCCTGTGATCACCAACGCTGTATGCCGCAACACCTTCATAACGATCCAGTCTTCCAACGTATGCACTAGCGGTGCCAACGCCCGGAGCACCTGCCAAGGAGACTCTGGTGGCCCTCTTGTGGTTACCAGCAACGGAAGGCGCATCTTGGTATGGATCATTATATAAACTAAAATAATTACCTTCAAATAAAAAAATCAAAACAACCCTTTTTAATGGGATATAGAGATAACCGAGCAGATTGATCGCCTGATAATGGTAAGCAATTATTGCTGCCGTGGTGTAGCCCCTGGACACCCGCAACACCAAAAGAGTGATTGGGTCTCCGGTAACCTCACAAACACATTACAAGCGTTGTTTCACACCATTTTTCTGTAAGTTCGTGATATTACTCTGGTCAAACGGTTCATAAATTTACTTATTATTGTCATCTAGATTGGTGTGACCTCCTTCGGACATAGAGATGGCTGCCAGCGTGGCTTCCCCGCTGCCTTCGCTAGAGTTACCTCCTTCATCAGCTGGATCAACCAACGTCTTTAAGTGCTCAAATTGTAGAAGTTCCACGGTTACGGATGACTACTTTTTTGTCAATGATAAATAATAAAATGCAATGAAAAATTAATGGTTTCATTATTATTTAAACTAGGCTAGTAGAACAAAGTACACAGGCAATATTTTTCTTTTATAAAAACGCACATGTCAAAAATCCTAAATGTTTTCAACCCATACACCAACACATATTCCTTTTGTAGTTTTTATACACATGTTTTGTGAATTTTGTTAAACTTAGGTTAAACTCCGATTGTAAAGAAGTAAAGGGCAATAAAGAAATATTTTGCTCATTCTTCGTCATACCAATCTATCTACATCTCGGAACGAGCTTTGTTGAGAGCTGCTAGGCTATTCTGTAATTGTCAATTCGAAACATTCGAAGTGGTATTTCCTAAATTTGCAAGGTAAGATAATAACTGGGGAAATACTAGTATTAGAGATTTTAAAAGGAGATAAAATAATAATATGATGTTATACTAATAATTATTACCTATCAGTTCGATAAAAATAAATATTAATAATGTCGTCTATTGGTTTACTGATTACAACCACCTACCTAGCTAGGTATATCTATTTTGTACAAGTTCAAAGGTTGTCTGGAAAAATTGTGGACATTTTTTATTTGTACGCATGAATAGGAATTAATAAAAAAGTGTTTGGATTTGATGGCATTGAAGTCGTAGTAAAACTTATACTACATCTGGTGAAGCGGTTTCGTAGCCGTGATGGCCGATATTAAACTTAGAACAAATTTTTTCAACGCCAGATAACTTTATCGGAGGAATAATTTTGAATTTGACTTAATAGTGTATATGGTTGTTTCTATTGTAGATCGTGGCTTACAGGAGTCGCAGCGGTTTTGGGAGTTTCTGGCGGGCTAGTTCCATTACAATTTAGAATGTAGAATTTATATTGAGTAACCAACTTGATATGGAAATCATATTGAACGAAACCCTACGCTAAGTCAAGTCAACTTTACTATTATTCCTTTCTTACTTCAAAAAGAAAAGGTTTTTAAGTAACCTATAGGGGAAGGTGGGGGAATTGGAAACACTTAACTTAAAAGGCCAAAAAAAAACAGTATTTTTTCTTAAAAAAGTAATCAACTTTTATTAAAACTTTGCGTGTTTGAAGTGTGACGGGTACATTAGTAACTTCAGTGAGTGGCACAGGAGTGGATGGAACAGAAGTGCTAACAAATTATAGTATTCATATCATTGTGTGATGATTCACATGACGTGATGGCGTCATGTGAATCTGTTATTTGAATTGGTGGTGTCTGGTTCAGTCTGGCTGTATCAACGAACTCAGCTATATTTTGAGCAAATGTTGTTTCTGAAACATCGTTTGTTTGAGTTTGGCTGGTGTTGGTTTGGTTATGAAATGAGAATTCAAAGCTCTCTTTAAATCTCTCAGGGTCGATAGGATAAATTCCAGCTGCTCTAAAACCACTGATAGCTTTACTTATGTTAGCTGTTTTATTAAAGGCCTTGGTGAAAAGTTCTCCAACTTCGTATTGGCTTATTTTTTTCCCAGGATTGTTGACCATATAGAGCTTACACTCCTTATTATAAGCCATTTTTAGTGAACTGAAGACTGTAAGATCCAATGGCTGCATTTCGTGCGATACATGGGGTGGCAAAGAAAGAACATGCAAACCGTGTTTTCTGTATAGTTCGTATGCTCCCAGGCTGATATGGCTTTCATGGTTGCCGAGGATTAATAGTACTGGATCTTCTTTGGTAGGTTTAACAAAAGAAATAAAATGTCGCAAGTAGTCGATGAATATTGACTCATTAATCCAGCCAGAATCAGAAACCGTTGCGATCATGTCACTATTACAACCTTTAATTAGCAGTTGGTTCATTCTTTTTCTTTTAAATATAAACATGGGGGGTACATATATGCCACTAGCACTAATAGCGCATACTACTGTCGTGGTGACACCACGTTCTCCGCTTGTTGCTTTCCCTACTTGTTTTACACCTTTTGGAGCCAAAATCTTGTAATTTGTTTGGACTGTGCTTATTCCGATCTCGTCAACATTAAAAATGCGGTGACCAGGTATATTATGCTTAGCTTGAATCATTTTTAATTGGTCAAAAAACAGGTTAACTTCAATAGCGTTAAAAGCTATTATTCTATTAATAGAGGTAGCTTCTGGCATACGCAAGGTGATAGATGTATGTCTCGCCATAAAGTTATAATACCAATCTTTGCCTGCAAGCTGGGTGTTTTTATTAAAATTATGTCTCAAATTATTAGCCTCAGCAAATCTAAAAGCGATTCGGCGCAAAAATGTCGGCGTTATGCCATAAAAAGACTTGCAGCATTCAATGATATATGTTTCAAGCTGTTTTTCTTGCTCGTAATTAAATACTGCGTTCCGACCTTTTTTTGGTGTCTTCACAACAGCGTCTCTTAGTTGTTTAAATAACGTTGTTTTAGGTACTGAGAATTGAGCAGCTGCTTTGCCCAATGTAAGTCTTCTCTGTTTGACTTCTTCAACTGCACGGCGTAGATCTTCCACCGTGTACCTTGTCTCAGTCTTCCGTATGTATTTTCGTGGCATCTAAAAAAAATGGTATTGTAACATACATACATACATATCGTCACGCCTTTAATCCCCAAAGGGGTAGGCAGAGGTGCACATTATGGCACGTAATGCCACTACAATGTACACCCACTTTTCACAATTTATGTTGTAAGTCCCATGCAATAGGGACTCCGTGCTACCACTGAGAAATTTTCGAAAAACCGAAAAAAAATCCAGTAATACTTCGCCCGACCCGGGAATCGAACCCGAGACCCCTTGCCCGGCAGTCGCACTTGCAACCACTAGACCAACGAGGCATGGTATGGTATTGTAATAAAAATATAAAAACAAATTGGGGTAATTGAGAACATGAGGGGTAATTGGGAACATTCTCAATTACCCGCCACCCGCCGTTCCAATTACCCGCAGTCGACAATTTGAATAAAAATGGTCGCGACTTTCGATAGCGATTTAAGTGAAGTACACGTAAAGTTTTAAAACGGATTATCCATGGAACATGGAATAAACTTACGAAATATGGTGTCATTGTACTCAAAAATATGACATCTGCATCTAAAGTATGAAAACACAAAATTTATAACAAAAATGCAATAAAAATATTTTGACTCACCGTGACAAGATGCGTGCGGCCTCCCGCTCCCACTGTCGCTCGGGCACTGAGGGGCGGGGGAAGCATACGTCGAATAGCCGCGAAACGGGATACGGGGAGGGGAAGTGGGACTTATCAACGTGTTCCCAATTACCCGCCGTTCTCAATTACTCCACATTCCCCTATCTGTCTTTGTTGGGTGCAATTTGTGGTGCAAATTGCAAAGATAGTATATAACCTATCTTTGAACAGATAGATACCTACTGATAAGTTGATCCCAATATATTGCATGTGCCTCCAAGGCAATTATCATGATATACCACATCAGTACGGTAAACAAACAAATAATTTTAATTCATAAATAACAATCACATTCAGTGTTATATCGCTGACAACAAACTTCACTTTATGAATGGACGACTGATTATGAAATTGGTGTGTCAGTATACGTTTTTATGTATCATATAATGTGTTCTAAAATTATTATCTGTCGTGGCTTTAATTAATGGGAGGTAGTGCTGTGTTTGAAGATTACAATAGTGAAGAAATTTTGAAATAGTCCTCATTACGCAAGATGCAGGACTTTTTATAAAGCTCCTATGAGTTGGGGCGTAGGAGACGCCATAATAGTGGCTGGACCTGGTAGAAGGCGATGCAGTAGTAAGTTATAAAAAAAATATATTTATCTACACATAAAAATCAATTGTAAGAACTACAAACGTATACAATAGTGAAGGTGTCCATGGGCGGCGGCGATTGCTTACTAACAGGTAATACGTCTGCTCGTTTACCGGCGTGTTTCATAAAAAAAGATGTTATTATGTTGAATACGGTAAATTCTAAACGTTTCTGGATCTTGTAGGCTAAAATAATATTATCACCTCAAATGGTATTTATAGATATCCGTTTGCTGTCTTAATAAAATGATTGAATTGATTGATGGTCATCAAATTGATATAAAACCTGAAGATAAAAAACCAAAATGGTCAAAACAGAGAATTGTGATAAGACACACTGTGTCGTAATTTATAATTACTTTTCCTGCCACAGGTCTACAGGAAGAAATTGCAATAGAAATATATACCTTTGTACACTAGTGTGTTATGTGTGTGTATATAAAAATAGCAACTACCGCGCGGTTTCACCCGCTCTGCTTGGCTCCTATTGGTCATAGCGTGATGTTTTATGGCCTATAGCCTTCCTCGGTAAATGTTCTATTCAACACAAAAATAATTATTCAAATCGGACCGGTAGTTCCGGAGATTAGCGCGTCCAAACAAACTCTTCGGCTTTATAATACTAGTATAGATAATCAATAAATAAGACGGGTAATATTTCTTTTGATTATTCTCCATTAATGTACCATGATTTTTTAGTTAATTTAATATGTATTGTGTTATAATATTTGTTATGATTTTTTTAAACAAAGGATGCATTAATGAAAAGCTCTGTGATAACGTTACGATAGTGCAAAGTTGTTTGTCAACTCGTGCGATGTAAAATATGACCAATGTAGATTAGATACCATACTTACGTCAGTGATTTTTGACACATTTTCAAAAATTTTAATTCTCAGTGATAAGTACTTGTAATAAACATAAATTATACCTACAACAAAACAGTATTTATTAATATTTATAAAATCTGCAAAACTACACATTCATTCTTCATACAACCTATTAATATTTTCTTTGATCGTCTTAAATCTTAAATCAACAACCTTTAAGCTTCTCTCTTACTGCCTCGGAACAGACAAATCATATACCCTAAGACTATCGCGATTCTGGATGTTTCACATTTGCAGATTCGGGAAAGATTTTCGTGACAATCACTACGTTAAGTTACCTATGTTTTTTATGGCATAGAACGGTAAACTTGCAGATTGATCATCCGATGATAAGCAACTCGAGCCCGACTTCTAGATGCCCCGCAACACCTGAGGATTTACAAATGCGTTTTCAGGCTTTTTTTTTGGATTGGACTTCTAGTAACCTCTGACGTTGATTTTGTGTGATGCCGTTGTACATATTATAACTTCGGTCAAGTCGGTAAATGGGTATTTATATCGAAGCATGACCCTCCCAGTCTTATTTGTATTCTGCTTCCATAAATCCTTCCTTACAATAAGTCTTCTTTCGTTTAGTTTAATAAAAAATGCATTTCCATTTTTTTTTTTACTTTTCATCATTTCATCACAGTTGCGTAACAACATTTCTATCACAACTTAAATCATGATAACATAAATTATCTATACATATAATAAAATTGTAGGAAAGTCTTAACTGTACATTGAATATTTTAAAAAACCTTTTTAAAGGGTAAATCATCCAATGACTTTCTGGCCTTGGGCGAGGCTAGAGGGAGTATCAGACTCTTACTCACTAAAAACCACCGTATTCCCACTCCTGCTTTTCGAGCCGGAGCCCCGGTAACCCGCTAGGCAGTCCGCAGCTCCAGGTCGGCATCAGCCCTACAGGGCCCCATTTCTGGTGATCTGATGGCTCTGTGTGACGCATGCGGAACGCGACGCGGTCTGATTCTGGTCAGGTGGTGAGCTACCTTGTTTGCCGCCAGACCCGCACATAGGTACTTATCGATAACTAAACCAAAAATATAGTTTTTACAATTTTCTGTTAGTATGACTGACTTATACTCAAAAAGTACTGCATGGATTTACTTCAAATATTACTATCAGGTCGGGTCAATATATAGGCTACATATTATTACGCCATCACCTACGAGAGACGAACCTGGGACCGCAAGGAAACTGTCAAAAGTCACTATTCCACAAGGACGAAGTCCCGGGCAGAGCTAGTAAATGATAGAATGGAAATAAGTAATTGGAAAAACCCAGCTTTCGCTATCGCATAAATACATAATTAGCATAATATTCTTTATTATGATGAGTCTTTATCGTTTTCGTATTATTTTATAATCTTTAAAAAACAAAATACATTTGCAACATTATCACAATTATTTCACTTTAGGATTATTGTAGGAGGGTTTATTTATCACTCACGATATATCAATCAATCAAGTTGTTTGTTACATAAGGCTTCATATTTTGATAGCAGAAGATATAAAGCAACTTTATTTTTATGGCATAAGCTACATTATAGTCGTCGTCGGTAGTTTAAACAATAAACAAAGTCTGGAACAAGCCTAAATACCTTTTAAATAAATTTCGATCGAATTGTCTATATTACGGTCACCTAATTTTGATCTCTGATTGCATAGAAAACTTCTGACAACAACACACTATTACCGTTAATCTCCATGTTCAGACCAGCCAATTAAGGCAAGAACTGAGGCAGGAGAGGTAAACACTTTAAGTGAAAATAGTTACGAGTATTAATAACTGATTTTTAGTTTTATCACTCTCTTAAATAGTTCTAGAAAAAGAAAACGTCTTCAGGATTTTTGAGTCAGGTCCGATTTTGTACGGATAATAATAGCCCAATTTGTGTAGGTCGCCACAAGCATGCCTTGAAGACGTAGTCGAGTTCAAAGTAACAAGTCAATGAGAGTCACTTCTTTCATGAGCTGAATCCAGAAACGACTTTAATATTGGCATCGTAAGTTATATCGGTTCTGACACTCCCGCTCGCCTCATCCAATGTAGGAGAAGTCATTGGATGATTTTCCCCTCAAAAAAAGCGTTATATCAGTTATTTAATTTATAATGTTAGCAAAGTTTTACAGGAATACAATTTGCTCACAAAAAATATAAGTATAAAAAGATATAGAAGAAGAAGATATGATATACCTACATAAAAGACCTGTATAAAAAGAAACTCGACCCAAAAAAATCACTTCCTTAAATTTTTTTAGAATGAACCACTCCGTGATGGAATGTTGTTTGTGAATTGAAATTTCAAATATCTGAGACTTAAAACTAAAAATTATATAAATATACATACAAAAATGTTCAAGAATATTTGGGCGGAGCTTAAACTAATGGCGCTTAGAATAGATAAATTAATAAGATTAGTATTACCTATAGTAATAAAGTTGTACACAGAAATTTTAAGAACCGCTTTAATCTTCTACCCCATGTAAAAATAAATACCTGTTCTATTATTATAACTTAAGTCGTAGTGGCCCTGAGGCTTAAGACGCTCGCTTCTCATGCATGTGGGCACGGGTTCATAACCTACCAACGTCAAGTACCAATGTGACATTTTCAGAGTTATAATGTACTTTCTAAGATTATTAAGACACATCTAATCATGTCTTACACACCACCGACAAACGGTGAAGTAAAACATGGTGAAGAAACATCTAATCTTCTTCGTGTGAAAAGAGGCCTTTGGTCAGCAGTGGCCACTTACTGTTGATGTGATGTCATGTGATTATATCCTAAGTTTATGAAAATTATTTTTAAGCATCAAAATATTTTTCAACATAATCCCAAAAAAGAAAATTAAAAATATTACATTATAAGTCAATGCTAATTTAGATCTACATCATAATACTTTCAAGGAACAGCCTCCTTGAAACAGAAAAACAAGTTACCATATCAGTATTACCTTGTTTATTAATCAAATCCTAATAGATATCAGATAATTAATGAGACAGATATTTAAATCCCTTCTTCTATCTGATAAAGTGAACACAGGGAGATTAAAGTACCCAATTTCTTTTGACATCAGCGCATGGGTAATTCTTTGATTTGATCTCTTAATTCGAATGATAATGGTATCTACTAATAAACCCAAATCATTGTTTGTGTCAGTCTTATCTTCGGATAAGTGGTGATTACCTAAGA
The DNA here is from genome assembly GCF_023101765.2 of Spodoptera frugiperda. Taxonomy (NCBI): domain Eukaryota; kingdom Metazoa; phylum Arthropoda; class Insecta; order Lepidoptera; family Noctuidae; genus Spodoptera; species Spodoptera frugiperda. The sequence goes on along the minus strand of NC_064217.1, from coordinate 5,611,961 downwards.
CAGAAAGAGCTAGTAAAGTTGCCGACTCATATGGATGGATATGACCAAACATAAGCTTGCTTGCAATATTGAAATTATTGAAAACCATTATATAACATAACTTAATAATTAAACTAAAAATAGGCATGGTCCCGAACTGCTGGCCTTTTAGAAAGGCTTAGAGTCGCCCAGCGCGCTATAGAAAGAGCTATGGTTGGATTATCTTTGCACGACAAAATCCGAAATATGGAAATTCGCCAAAGAATAAGAGTTACAGACATAGCTCTCAAAATATGCGGGCTGAAGTGGCAATGGGCAGGCCACTTCTCTCTGAGGACTGTTGGCCGCTGGGCCAGGAAGGTGACCAAGTGGCGACCGCGGACCGGAACACGTAACGTGGGCACACCTCACTCTAGGTAGGCAGACCTCCCACTAGATGGACCGACGACATCGTCAGAGTTGCGGGGAGCCAGTGGATGCAGGTGGCAGCTTGTCGTTCTAAGTGGAGGACTAAGGGGGAGGCCTCTGTTCAGCAGTGGACGTCTCTCGACTAATGATGATAAAGATGACGATTGGAATAAAGGCCAGTCACCAGCAATTTTTTACCGACCAGAGTAAACCGGTCACACAGAAAACAACGCAACGAGCTTACCGGAGAAAAACTTCTCTGGTGTTGCCGGTGTCTGAAGTGAATATATATGTTTCTTATGGATGTTCAAATTATATTTACTCCGTAATTAATGAACCATAAAGGCAGCTTGGCTAATTATGACCCACATGGTTGTGCTACTTTATACATAGTGATACCTTCACTTGATACCTAATCAACCAATTCGAAGATTACCTATTATTTGTTTGATAGCTCTGATTAATTTATTTACATTTTGCACTGATCATCATCAACTACTATCTATCAGCTAATCAGCTTTGTCATCCAAATTTATGTAACGTCAATGATGAGTATAGATAAAATTAAGAATATAAAAATAAATCCAAAGCAATTTTATTTATTACTATATTAGTTTTATCAATATGAAGTTCTCGGTGGGAGTTCTGTTGGCTCTAGTGGCGCTTGGATCTGCCAGGCATATAACTCTTGAAGATGTCATAGAATTTGAAAGCCATCCAGCGTATGGTTACATTGAAAAGATTGGCAAGCCGCTTGCTGATGAAGTTAGGATAAAAGAAGAAGCTGCCTTGGATGATCCATCTCGCATTATTGGAGGTTCCCATGCAGTACTTGGACAGTTCCCTTACCAGGTAAAAACTTTGTATTATACTTACGACCGTATTCGTGGTGGCCCGATGGTTTAAGGCGTCCGCTTCTTTTGCATGAGAATGCGGTTTTGAAACCTACCAACGGCAAGTACCAATGTGACTTTTGCCAGGTTATATGTACATTCTAAGATTATTTAGACGCAACTGACAAACGGTGAAGGAAAACATCGTGAGGAAACCTGAGCTTACAATTACTAGTTATAAGTTAGAAATCGCCAACCTGTATTGAGCAAGCGTGGTGATTAATGCTCAAGCCTTCTGCGTGTGAGAAGAGTCCTTTGGTCAGCCGTGGCCACTTTTAGGATGATGATACATTCAACATTTGCTTATTTGGTTGATTGAATATGGTTGTAGAAGTTCTGCTACCAAATGATTGGGTTGTAATAAAATATGTAGCTTAATTTTACACTATCATGTTACGCAGGTTGGACTTCTAACGGAATATCCACATGGAGTTTCTGTAGCCAGTGCAGTACTTATCTCTGCAAGACGAGTGCTTACTGCCGCCCACAACATAAACGATGCTGTGCTACATGTGACGAGAATTAACGTTATCTTGGGTTCTGTAACTATATTTACTGGAGGTACTCGACTGGTGAGCACAAGCTTCGTTTTGCACGAAAACTGGGCACCTCCAGTCAGGAATGATATCGCTATTATCAATTTGCCGCACAACGTTGGCTTTACTAGTAAGTAAATTCATCTTTTTTATAGTAGGTACCAGGTTTAAAAAATACTATATTTTAAATCAGGAGTGAAATTCTTTCGCGGATTCTGTGTTTTCTGATGGGTATAACCTAGCTATCTTCAAAGTCCGAGTGAATAGGTTGCTTATTTCTGTAACGGTTTTTCCAATAGATACTCTGTCTTGTTTTAATGTTGCCTTTATCATATAGAAGGTCATCTTACCGATTTTTTTATCCACAGATATTCTTTCTCCTATCGCTCTGCCCTCTGGTGCTCAACTCAATGAAAACTTTGTTGGTGATATCGCTATTGCATCAGGTTACGGCATGACCTCGGAATGTAAGTAACATTAACAAAATACTGTGTTATGTATTAACTTTATAACATCTGTAGGTACAAAAGAGAATGCTCAAAAATGTATGAAGCAAAAACCCAGAATCGATTAAAATAATTTATATGTGAAGAGGTAGAGTATACACCGTATAACCCAAATTCAATAATTATTTTCGTTTAAACCGAGATATATAATGTTATAGGTTTAGTAATTATAAAAATGTTCCAGTTTATCATGATCACGCCTTGTATGATCTTTCCGCAGACTTAACAGTCAGACAAAATCACATCGTGGTATGATGATAATCTTGGAAAATCTTGCAGGTTTGGGGGTTTGCATGTAATTCTCGTAGATATTATTCTTTATCTGTATTCTTCACCTAGCTCTTTCACAAGTAACAAATACAGTAACAAAAAATTAACCAGTTAGTCAGTAATCGTCCTGCTATACAAAATTATAATATTTTGCAGACTGCTAGCTCGTCCGGTTATGGTTTTGGCCAAATAATAGCGTATTTGCGACCTCTTAATACGAGTAGAGTCTATTATATCACTCATAAATGATTTTATTCGACGCTGGGTTATTTTGGGCATTCTCCTTTTACATTAACTTATTTTCTTTTCCTTAGTTGGAGGAATACCGTCTAACCAACGCTTGAGTTTTGTCCATTTGCCTGTAATTTCAAACAATGAGTGTATTCAAACCTTTGGATCAACCATCTTGGCGTCCAATCTTTGCACGAGTGGAGCTGGCAAAAGGGGCATTTGCACCGGAGACTCTGGAGGCCCTCTTGCTGTTACAAGAAACAACAGACTAGTTTTGGTACGTAGTTTTAATTATACTTCTTAAACTTGACTTCTTAAAGTATTACTATTTTGTGTTCCTAAAAGTATCCTGCCACGTGTGCGTGTTTTCCTGCAACAAAGAGTGGTCGACAACTGTAGACACAATTTTGGTGACTTAGTATGAGAAATATGATAGCACAGGTTACTAGTTATTGCAGCCATATTGTCAATTCAGAACGACTTAACATCCTACTCTAAAGCAAATAAGTTGCTTTCAAGTGCGCGTGTTTACCACCGCTAAACTACTACTATAAAAACGTAAACCAATTTTACAGATTACACTTCTTTAACAAAAAATCTGCGCTCTGATTTTATTATTAACTTAGAAAAATAATCGTTTTAATGTTTTATAATTTGTTCTTTCTTTAGATTGGTATTACATCATTCGGCTCACCCCGTGGTTGTGAAGCCAGCCTGCCGTCTGGTTTCGCCAGAGTCACATCCTTCATGAGCTGGATCAACAGACACCTCTGAAACTTTATAATGAACAAATGTAATGTTAGTTGCTGAATGAAGTGCCTATTAATTACTATGTTTTTTCAAATAAAATATTTAAAAACTTATAGTTCTTTCTTCTTTTTCATTTAACTTCTCAAACGTTAATAAATCCAAGTCTAAAGTCAGATTTTTTTTTTATTATGATTAACCTTCAAGGCTTCTCCGAGGTAACCCACTACATAGACTGGATTAATAAACTTCTTAAAATTTTTGATCTAAGTATATCTTAATACACAATTTAAATGCTATAGTAAAAAATAAACAAATATGACCTTTTTTTTGAGGTGTGAAAGTCATCCAATGACGTGAGGCGGGATGGAGTGTCAGCCTCTTACTGACTAAAAACCACCCCGTTTGAGCCGGAGCCCCGGTAACCTTTAACGTCGTCGTTCGGTTTGTCAGAACCGGAAGAGTCTGAAGACGGCGAAGAATCAGAAGAGGAGGGCGTTCCGTACAATGTCACTAAGTTACAGCGAATTTTAGGGGATTTAGAAGAACCAGACCTTCGATCTACTGCAACAATTCGAGCATCGTTATCGCCTCAACTATCAACATCATCTGATGCGGAGGTCCCATGCGGTGAGCCTTTACTTGTAATCACGTAAGTTGCCTGTAAAAGGTAGAGGACGAGGAGCTAGGATGGAACGTAGATCCGAAACGGGACGTAGATTTGGAACAGGACGAGAAGCTGGAACTAGAATGGGACGTGGAGTTAGCACGAGGCTAGGAAGTGGGGTTGGAGATGAAGACAGCGATTCATCCGAAAATAATAACGCCACCAGTAACAGAAGCAGAGTCAGAAGCAAGCGATTCTGACAGAGATGAAGAAACGTGGAAAAAAACCTCATGGACTGATATTAGGCCACAGCTTGAGTCCTTTGATAGTGTTCCAATGACTCCGACACGCGTGTTACCATCTAATGCCAGGCCTATCCGATATTTTGAAAAAAAAAAATACTCAAGAAGTTTTTGAATTAATTATCACAGAGACTAACAGATATGCATGTCAAAACAACGTAATAGGCTGGACCATACTAGACATAAAGGAATTGAAGGCTTTCCTAGGTATATTGATTATTATGGGATACAATATTTTACCTACTTTCGAATTGTATTGGTCATCGAATCCCGAATTTAGAGTTGACGAAATAGCTTCCACCATGACATTCCGAAGATTCAAGCAAATTCTAAACAACCTGCCAGAATTAGCCCCGAGTATGATAAGCTATTCAAAATTCGCCCGTTATTGACGCTTATAAACACCTCTTTTCAAGAAAATGCGCACAACTCTTCCTCCCAGTCAATAGATGAATCAATGATTCTTTTCAAAGGAAGGTCTACATTGAAGCATGGAGTTTTAAGGTGTGGTGCCGCTGTGATAGTATAACTGGTTATCTGTACGAATTTGATATATACACCGGAAGAGATGGTGACAGAGTAGAAGACAATTTAGGAGGAAAAGTGGTCAAGAAGTTAACAGAAAAATTTAAAGGAATGGCGGCAGAGCATGTTACGTTTGATTATTTTTTTTTTTAGCTGTTATGATATCATGAATTATCTACATGTAAATGGTATTTCTGCGAGCGATATTGTACGCAGGCAAAGAGCAGACTTACCGAAACTTGTGAAAAGTAAAAGAAAAGAGTCAAGGAGAACGTGGCTTTTGTAATCTGGCAAGATACAAAAGAAGTTTTATTTATGACCAATGCTTTCCATCCCAAGGACAATGAAACATGTCTACCCAGGAAAGGAAGAGACGGTTTCAAGACAGATGTAAGGTGTCCTGCAGTAGTGAAAGAGTATACAAAAAGAATGGGTGGAGTAGATCACTTTGATCACATCAAAGGGACATACTCAGTAGGGCGAAGGAGCAAACGGTGGTGGCTTCGCTATTTTATTTTATTTTTGATGCCTGCATCACAAATTCTTTTTTAGTCCAGGGAAAGAATGCGAATGCAACCAAATTGTCCAACCTAGAGTATCGTATCGCTCTAGCCAGAAGACTTATTGGTTGTTTTTCTTCCCGAAAACGTCATGCTGAAGGCGTCAACTACGCCGTAAGAAAAAAAGTTGCTGTATCTGAAAATTATCGAAAGGCAATTCACATCGTTGCACCGGAAATCCGCTTTTCCAACGTTGGTGATCACATGCCAAATGATATACCGTCGTATCAAAGATGCCGATATTGCAGCACTAAGGCAAAAGATAAGCGATCTAAGATCAAGTGTAGCGAATGTGGAGTGGCATGGTGTTATACATAAGGGTTTATGTATAACACCATGCTTTTCGAATTTTCACAAACAAGTTCATTTTTGTTTCTATTTTCTTATTGGTATTCAATTGTGTAATTGAAATAAAGTTATTATGTGAAATTTATGTTGTTTTTTTAGTTTGCTGAAAAATCATACTACAATTTCATTACTCTCAATCAGGTAGAGGGAATATTCTTACCACCAATTAAAAAAAAAGTAAAAAAAAATTGAATCTCAATTTTTATTTTAGGCATCTTATGTAACACAAATCCGAAAACCAAATCTTTCTATCTCATCTAGATCCTTATAACCGTTAAAGGGTTAAAAAACAAAATACATTTGCAACATTATCACAATTATTTCACTTTAGGATTATTGTAGGAGGGTTTATTTATCACTCACGATATATCAATCAATCAAGTTGTTTGTTACATAAGGCTTTTTATTTTGATAGCAGAAGATATCAAGCAACTTTGTATAATAAGTAAGCTATGTAGCTTGTCTGAATTTTCTAGAAGTTCCTAGTTAGAAGAATATGTATAAGTATATGTATTTTTAATCACAGCTTTTAAGAATTTTAACAATTAAAATTCCCTGGAACAAACCTTTTAAATGGATTTCTATCGAATTTTTGAATTTTTAGATTAAAATGTTTAATTGTGGCTATATTGCTGTCACCTGATTTTTACTCTTTATTCCACAGAAAATGTTAATGACAAACAACACACTATTACCGTTAATTTCATGTTCAAAACAGAATCAAAAACTAAAAAACCAGGAACATCATTAGAACTCAAAACCAAATTACCTTATTATTATTTACCATTCAAAATTTAACAATTGAAAATAATTAGGTATTAATAAATGACTGAATTTGACAAGCTTAAACTGGTTTTTATTTTCAAATCAGTTTCTTAAATAATTCTAAAAGAAGAAACGATATGTTCAGAATTTTTAATCAGATTTTGTACGGATAATAATAGTATAATTTGTGTAGGTATCAATCGCGAAGCATACAAACCTCGAAAATGTAGTCGAGTTCAAAGTAACAAGTCAATGAGAGACACTTTTTTCATGAGCTGAATTCAGAAACGACTATTATTACGATATTGGCATCGTAAGTTATATCGGTTCTCCGGAGCTGCGGACTACCTAGCGGGTTTACCGGAGCTCCGGGTCGAAAAGCAGGAGAAGGAACGGGGTGGTTTTTAGTCAGTAAGAGTCTGACACTCCCTCTCGCCTTGCCCAAGGCGGGAGAAGTCATTGGATGATTTTCCCCCTCAAAAAAAAAAAAAAAAAAAATAAGTTATATCGGTTCTGACGCTCCCTCTCGCCTCATCAAATGTAGGAGAAGTCATTGGATGATTTTCCCCTCAAAAAAAGCGTTATATCAGTTATTTAATTTATGATGTTAGCAAAGTTTTACAGGAGTACAATTTGCTCAGAAAAAAATTAAGTAAGTTTAAACAGATATACAAAAGGCCTACAAAAAGAAACTAGACCCAAATAAGCCACTTCTCTATTATTATTTTTTTAGAATGTACCATTCTATTAAGTGATTAATGAAACGAAATTCCAAATATCTGAGACGCTGAACTAAGAATTATATAAATATTTGTATAATTTTTAGTGTATATACATAGGTACAAGAATATTCAAGAATATTTGGGCGGGGCTTAAACTAACGACGCCCAGACGAGACAGTTGCTTCTTGCAGCAGATGGGATAACAAAAAATTCAAGTACCGTACCTAAATGAACATCAAATTATGTATCCTTACTATGAATTTAATTCAACTGTTTGGAAAATTACATTCCTGTACATTATAGCCTTAGTCGTTTACGATGCCCGCTTATCATGCATGAGGGCGCGGTTTCGAAACATACCAACGACATTTTTTGAGTTATAATGTGTGTGTGTGTGAAAATACTGTAATCTTCTTCCTGTGAGAGAGAGAGGCCAACAGCAGTGGCCACTTATAGGCTGTTGATGTGATGTGATGTGATTATAGCCTAAGTTTATAAAAGTTTTTTAAGCATCATAATCTATTTCAACATAATCCCAAAAAAGAAAAATATTAATATTAGGTACATTATAAGGCAATACTATTTTTAATATACATATGTACATCATATTACTTTCAAAGAACAGCCTCCTTGAAACAGAAAAACAATTTACCATATCAGTATTACCTTGTTTATTTATCAAATCCTAATAGATATCAGATAATTAATGAGACATATATTTAAATCCCTTCTTCTATCTGATAAAGTGAACACAGGGAGATTAAAGTATTGGGCGTACCCAATTTCTTTTGACATCAGCGCATGGGTATTTCTTTGATTTGATCTCTTAATTCGAATGATAATAGTATCTACTAATATACTCAAATCATTGTTTGTCTTATCTTCGGATAAGTGGGGTTTACCTAAGACAGAAAGAGCTAGTAAAGTTGCCGACTCATATGGTTGGACATGACCAAACATGGCAGGCATGGTCCCTAACTGCTGGCCTTATAGAAAGGCTCAGAGTCGCCCAGCGCGCTATAGAAAGAGCTATGCTCGGATTATTTTTGCACGACAAAATCCGAAATATGGAAATTCGCCAAAGAACAAGGCTGAAGTGGCAGTGGGCAGGCCACGTCTCTCGGAGTACTGATGGCCGCTGGGCCAGGAAGGTGACCAAGTGGCGACCGCGGAACGGAAGACGTAACGTAGGCACACCTCACTCTAGGTAGGCAGACTTCCCACTAGGTCGACCGACGACATCGTCAGAGTTGCGGGGAGCCAGTGGATGCAGGTGGCAGCTTGTCGTTCTAGGTGGAGGACTAAGGGAGGCCTCTGTTCAGCAGTGGACATCTCTCGACTGATAATGATGATGATGATCATGATTGGAATAAAGGCCAGTCACCAGCAATTTTTTACCGACCGGAGTAAACCCACGGTCACACAGAAAACAACGTAAGCGTTGTTTTACAATGTAAATGAGCTTACCGGAGAAAAACTTCTCTGGTGTTGCCGGTGACCATGAGGAGCGCCAATCTTACCATCAAGTGAATATATATGTTTCTTATGGATGTTCAAATTATATTTACTTCGTAATTAATGAACCATAAAGGCAGCTTGGATAATTACGACCCACATGGTTGTGCTACTTTATACATAGTGATACCTTTTTTTTTGAGGGGGAAAATCATCCAATGACTTTTCTCGCCTTGGGCGAGGCGAGAGGGAGTGTCAGACTCTTACTGACTAAAAACCACCCCGTTCCTTCTCCTGCTTTTCGAGCCGGAACCCCGGTAAACCCGCTAGGTAGTCCGCAGCTCCGGACATAGTGATACCTAATCAACCAATTCGAGGATTACCTATTATTTGTTTGATAGCTCTGATTAATTGATTTACATTTCCCACTGATAATCATCAACTACTATCTATCAGCTAATCAGCTTTGTCATCCATATTTTGTGTAACGTCAATGATGGGTAGAGATAAACTAAGAATATAAAGTTAAATTCAAAGCAATTTTATTTATTACTATATTAGTTTTATCAATATGAAGTTCTCGGTGGGAGTTCTGTTGGCTCTAGTGGCGCTTGGATCTGCCAGGCATATAACTCTTGAAGATGTCATAGAATTTGAAAGCCATCCAGCGTATGGTTACATTGAAAAGATTGGCAAGCCACTCGCTGATGAAGTTAGGATAAAGGAAGAAGCTGCCTTGGATGATCCATCTCGCATTATTGGAGGTTCCCATGCAGTACTTGGACAGTTCCCTTACCAGGTAAAAACTTTGTATTATACTTACGACCGTATTCGTGGTGGCCCGGTGGTTTAAGGCGTCCGCTTCTTTTGCATGAGAATGCGGTTTTGAAACCTACCATCGGCAAGTACCAATGTGACTTTTGCCAGGTTATATGTACATTCTAAGATTATTTAGACGCAACTAACAAACGGTGAAGGAAAACATCGTGAGGAAACCTGAGCTTACAATTACTAGTTATAAGTTAGAAATCGCCAACCTGTATTGAGCAAGCGTGGTGATTAATGCTCAAGCCTTCTGCGTGTGAGAAGAGTCCTTTGGTCAGCCGTGGCCACTTTTAGGATGATGATACATTCAACATTTGCTTATTTGGTTGATTGAATATGGTTGTAGAAGTTCTGCTACCAAATGATTGGGTCATAATAAAATATGTAGCTTAATTTTACACTATCATGTTACGCAGGTTGGACTTCTAACGGAATATCCATATGGAGTTGCTGTAGGCAGTGCAGTACTTATCTCTGCAACACGAGTGCTTACTGCCGCCCACAACATAAACGATGCTGTGCTACATGTGACGAGAATTAACGTTATCTTGGGTTCTGTAACTATATTTACTGGAGGTACTCGACTGGTGAGCACAAGCTTCGTTTTGCACGAAAACTGGGCACCTCCAGTCAGGAATGATATCGCTATTATCAATTTGCCGAACGCCGTTGGCTTTACTAGTAAGTAAATTCATATTTTTTTATAGTCAGTACCAGGTTTAAAAAAAGAAACTATAATTATTTTAAATCAGAATCTAAAGTAAAACTTTGAATTATGGGTTTTGCCTTCTGTTATTTAATAGATACTCTGTCTTGTTTAAATGTTTTCTTTATCGTACGGAGGCTGATTACCGATTTTTTATCCACAGATATTCTCTCTCCTATCGCTCTGCCCTCTGGTGCTCAACTCAATGAAAACTTTGTCGGTGATATCGCTATTGCATCAGGTTACGGCCTGACCTCGGATTGTAAGTAACATTAACAAAATACTGTGTTATGTATTAACTTTTTAACATGTATACATTGGAGAATGCTCAAAAAAGTATGGAGTAAAAATCCAGATTCGATTGAAATAATTTATGTGGCAAGGTAGAGTATACACCGTATAACCCAAATTCAATCATTATTTTCGTTTAAACCGAGATATATGTAATGTTATAGGTTTAGTAATTATAAAAATGTTTGAGTTTATCATGATCTCGCCTTGTATAATCTCTCTGCAGATTTAACAGTCAGTTTATACTGGATTTCCAACAAAATCACATCGTGGTATGATGATAATCTTGGAAAATAGTAGGTTTGGGGAGTTTGCATGTAATTCTCGTAGATGTTATTCTTTATCTGTATTCTTCACCTAGCTCTTTCACAAGTAACAAATACAGTAACAAAAAATTAACCAGTTAGTCAAGCGTCCTGCTATACAAAATTATAATATTTTGCAGACTGCTAGCTCGTCCGGTTATGGTTTTGGCCAAAATTAATAGCGTATTTGCGACCTCTTAATACGAGTAGAGTCTATTATATCGCTCATAAATGATTTTAATCGACGCTGGGTTATTTTGGGCATTCTCCTTTTACATTAACTTATTTTCTTTTTCCTTAGTTGGAGGAATGCCGTCTGACCAACGCTTGAGTTTTGTCCATTTGCCTGTAATTTCAAACAATGAGTGTATTCAAACCTTTGGACCAACCATCTTGGAGTCCAATCTTTGCACGAGTGGAGCTGGCAAAAGGGGCATTTGCATCGGAGACTCTGGAGGCCCTCTTGCTGTTACAAGAAACAACAGACTAGTTTTGGTACGTAGTTTTAATTATACTTGAATTCTTAAAGTATTGCCTTTTTAGGGTTGGTAAAAGTATCCTGCCGGCAACTGTAGACACAATTTTGGTGTAGCCTGGTATGTGGAATATGACAGTACAGGTTATTAGTTATTGCAGCCATATTGCCAATTCAAAATGATTTAAATCATACTATAAAGCAAATACGTTGCCTATAAGCAAGCGTGTTCACCACCACTAACGAGATAATGGCTTTGACCTAAAAATATTGTAAAAATGTAAATCAATTTTACGGATTGCACTTTTTCACAAAAATTGTGTGCTCTGATTTTGTTATTAACTCAGAAAAATATTATGTCTGATGTTCTATAATTTGTTCTTTCTTTAGATTGGTATTACATCATTCGGCTCAGTCCAAGGTTGTGAAGCCAGCCTACCGTCTGGTTTCGCCAGAGTCACATCCTTCATGAACTGGATCAACAGACACCTCTGAAACTTTATAATGAACAAATGTAATGTTAGTTGCTTTTGAAGTGCATATTAATTAATATGTTTTTTCAAATAAAATATTTAAAAACTTATAGTTCTTTTTTCTTTTTATCCGGGACCCATTTTAGAAAGCCAGCCGTATGTGGCCTCACTAAGTCTTCATAATTATTTAGAACTAGCTTTTGCCCGCGACTTCGTTCGCGTGGAATAGTGACTTCCGGCAAATTTTTGGTTTTAACCACATAGTTCCCGATCTCGCGGGATCTCTTCAAAAATGAGATGTGGAAGATATTCCAGGGAACTCTTCAAAAATCAACATAATGAGCTCTGCGTTTGAATTTAATAGATGTATACTCACTTAGGGCATTGAAAAAATAGTTTAAAAACGGACTTAAACTAACTTAAAACTAAAGAAAGCTACGAATTACGAATTTATAACAATTAAAAAAGAAACTATATTACAACCTATCCTCTATGCTATATTAACCAAGCTTAAACTAAATAATTTAAAAGAAACGACTTAAATCTAATCTAATTAATTTATAAATTAGACTTACAATTTTATTAAAAAAACTAACTACAGTAACTACTAATAATCGATATCAAACTAAACCTACGTTAAATAGTTTAACCAAAACACCAGGAAAACCCAACAAATAAACTTATTAATTGACAAATACAACGAAACCAATTTAGAATATACGAAACAGCAGGACCACTACAGACAAATAATATAATCATACGACTGATAATACACTTTTTCTACGATAGTACCGAAGCGCTCGGCCGATACCCAACCAAATGAATGTAACGAAACCATAGCGCGATCTATTTCGATCCCAACGCCATCTATCGAGGATAAAGACAACTTGGATTATTTATTTATACTCCGTTCGGGCATTTTCTTTGTACTAAAAGTTTAATTATATTGATATTATTTTTTTCATACCTTTTTACTATTTATTTACTTTTTTTCGATGAATTAAAACAATAACATGAACCGAAGTCGTGTAACGATCGACATAGAATTATCTATACTCCGTTAGAGCATTTTCTTTGTACTAAATGTTTTATTATATTGATATTATTTTTTTCATACCTTTTTACTATTTATTTACTTTTTTTCGATGAATTAAAACAATAACATGAACCGAAGTCGTGTAACGATCGACATAGAATTATTTATAAATAATTTATTTCTTATTTTTATTTTTTGATTTTTGAAATAAAAATATATCTATGTCCTTTCTAAGGTTCTAAACTATATCTGTACCAAATTTCAACCAAATCCGTCAAATAGTTGCGGAGATTAATGGTATAAGCATAGAATGTTCGACGTGATTCTTTAATTTGACATAACTTTTTTATTTATGAACCGATTGACATGAAACAAACACTAAATGTAAATTTAAGCATCCCACAATTTATTCGTGAAAACCGCATCCAACTCGGATCAGCCGTTTCTGAGATTAGCGCGCACAGACGAACAGACAAACAGACAAACAGACAAACAGACAAACAGACAAAAAAAAAGTTAATTACATTTTTGGGTTTGACATCGACATAACAATAACCCCTGCTATTTTTTTTATTTTTATTTTCAATGTACAGACAGCACTTTTCTACGATTTTATTATATGTATAGATGGGTCCCGACTGCTTACATTTTACTTTCTTTATTTTATTTTTTTATTTGACTTTCTTGTTTTAGGGTTTTTTCATTTTCATATTACTTATAAAGAAACGTACGCAGTCGGGTTTTTTAAATTACCTTTTTTTATTCATTTAAATATTCAAACGTTAATAAATCCAAATCTAAAGTCAGTTTTTTTTTTAATTATGATTAACTTTCAAGGCCTCTCCAAGGTAACCCATTACCTAGACAAGATTAATAAATTTCTTAAAATTTTTATGTTATTCTCCACCTCTATACCTATATATAATACACAATTTAAATTTTATAGTAAAAAATAAACAAATATGACCTCAGAAATAATTCATGCACTTTATTCCGTCGATAGTCGGCTACCAGTAGTAGCGCGATAGTCGCCGCGTCGTGTAACGCGGAAAGCTGATCATGAATGCTCTAAGCATGGCTTGAAACTAGTCGAGTTCCTCGTCAAACAGTTACTCGAGTAAGCCGATAACATAATAATTACGTAGAATTGGATGCTTTTTAATAATAGCACTTTTTTCCTGCATTCTTTCCTCTTTCCACATCCTCATAAACATTACTTATCTTATATTTATGTCAGTCTGGGTAAACCAAGGCCCTATTTCCAGTTATCAAACTGATGAAATTATCTAAGACATAATTCTCATTAACTCTTATCTACTCATTACAAAATTGGTATAATATAAATGAAGTCCTCAGAAGACAAGTGTTGAGTTTGTTGTAAACAGCACCATGAAGTTCTTGGTAGTGACTGTGTTGGCTCTAGCAGTGGCCGCCTCCGCAAGGCACATCACACTTGAAGATGTCATCGACTTAGAAAAGAACACGCCGTACGGTTACATCACCGCCGTCGCCGTGCCATTAGCTGACAAAGTCCTTATTGCTGAGGAGGAAGGCGGACAGAATCAGTCCAGAATCCTCGGTGGCTCATTTGCTGGTCTTGGACAATTCCCGTATCAGGTACTATACTAAAAAAACCGAAAGTATGCTAATGTTTTAAGAGACCTAGAAATGTCTATTTGCCCAAATATAGGCCCAAAACATCGAACTGTTTTTATAGTAACCTCTATAAGATTACAAAACTATTTCTCTTGCAGGCTGGACTTTTAGTCCACTTACCCAGTGGCAATGGTGTCGCCAGTGCAGTTCTAATATCAAACACTAGGGTACTAACAGCTGCTCACAACTTACACGATGGAGCATCAAATGTCCCAAGTGTCACCGTGGTCCTTGGAACCACCACACTATTGGGAGATGGCATAACATTTACAACCAACAACTTTATTTTACATGAAAACTATAACCTTTTCCAATTGATAAATGACATTGCTATCATCAATTCTCCGTTTACTATTCAAAGTTCAGGTAAGTAACTAATTAGCACTTTTATAATAGTCCTGATACATAATTATGACATTCATAAAAATCACAGTCAAATATTATCGATGTGAAAGATTGTTTGTTTGGACGTTTGTTCGTCAATCCCGCAGTAGACTTTACGCTGAAACTATAAGGCCGATGGTCGAAATTAGCAGTTCGCAGTACACGCGTGGCGTGAGACGCAGAGCCGGAGTTCGTCTATGTGCTTAACGTCTATATCACAGGAGGATTGTAAAATTCGCAATTATCACATTACGATTAGCCTTTTAGAAAACCAGGGCTGTTTTGTAATATACCTAATTGCTGGCCAACTAGCCGAATTGAATAGGTTAAACAAATTTTGATTCCTGAATTCCTGCAGTATCGAGACTTACGTGGGGAAACATAACCACGCGTACGAAGTCGCGGGCAGAGCTAGTGTAATAAATAATTAAGTAAACAAATCCTCTTGTCTTCAAGCTCCAGAAAAATGTTTTTTTAGATTTGCAAACTGTTTCAACCTAATCATGACAAAATACAATATTCAAGATAATCTTACAAGACAATCTAATTAATGAATAAAACCTCCAGGTACTGTGGCTCCCATCGCTCTTCCTTCTGGCTCTCAGCTTCAAGAGAACTTCGTTGGTGACAATGCTGTAGTATCAGGATTTGGAATGAATCCTTCAAGTAAGAAACTGGTCAATTTGTATCTTCCATACTTTACATTTTCTGTGAAGTAATTATTACTACTTTTTTCATTTTGTTATTAGTTGGAGGTGTTATCGCGAATCAGCCGTTTAGCTACGTGAGCTTGCCAGTGATCACAAACGATGTCTGCGCCCAAGTTTTCGGTTCAGTTATTCAACCTGCCATCGTGTGCACGGGAAGTGTAGCCAATAAAAATGTTTGCTCTGGTGACTCAGGTGGTCCTCTCGCAGTTCAGAGGAATGGTAATCCTCTTTTGGTATGTATAAACTGCTGTGCAATTTTGTAAAACATCAATGCGATATAAAAGAAAGAACTCATTTAGAAAGTAACCTTGAATTCTGTTCCGTGCTCTGTGAACAATTACGAAGATTCAAGTTTTTAGAGGGCGCTACAAAATTCTTATTATTATAGTGTGATAATCTGAAAAGTTTATGTATGTTATAATTTACAAATTAACATGAAACTACTATTAAATGTACATTTTTTTACAATTTATGGCTTAATCTTATTTTACTTGAACGAGGCACAAAATGAACCGATTTCTAACTTTTGTTTATGTATTTTTATAGTAAATTTTATAGTTTATTGATACAATGAATCTGAAACTGGCTATGTTGATTTTTTCTCAGATTGGTGTTGTATCATTCGGTGTACCAGGATGTGCTGGTGGGAACCCATCTGCTTACTCGAGAGTCACTCAATACATGAACTGGATAAACGCACGATTGTAAATAATTATTGAAATAAACAGTATAAAAAACTATAACTAATTTTATTTTGTATTGTATAATTAAATTAAATATTACATTTTGAAAACATTAAAACTGTTTTATTATACTTACCCATCTTCAAATCTCAACCTTTTATAAAACCATAATCAATTTCTATTACTACGATAAAGAAAAGCTGCGATAAATTTTCAATGCATTTTACCACGATTACACAAGACCAAAAGGAAAGGCTTGGATGATGACAGTGTAAATTCAAGTTCTAGACTGGTTTATCCAAAACATCAGACAAAGATTATACAAACAGAAAAGCACCTTAATATTTTGGATCTACAATCAATAATCCCAAAACAAACCTACTAACTTAAATCTTTACTTTATCGTATATTTATCATGGGGAAACCAAATCTTTATTTCAGTTATTATTCAATGTAACTTATCTAACTAAATACTAATCTATTCAACAAGGCTTATCTCACGTTAATGAACTGCTCGTATATAAACGCTTCCGTCTACCGATATGTATTGAGTTTGTTGTAAACAGCACCATGAAGTTCTTAGCAGTGACTGTGTTGGCTCTAGCAGTGGCCGCCTCCGCGAGGCACATCACGCTTGAAGATGTCATCGAATTGGAAAAAAACACTCCGTACGATTACATTAGGAGTATCGCCATACCGTTGGCTGACAAAGTCCGTATAGCTGAACAGCAAGGCAGTCAGAACCCATCCAGAATTGTTGGTGGTTCATTTGCTGCTCTTGGAGACTTGCCGTACCAGGTACTACAATAATTTTAAAATGTAATTTTAATGAGAATGGCGTAAACTATAGCAAATCATAAAATAATGTCGTCTATAATTAAATTAGAAGAATCATAAAGACTTTGCTTTGCAGGCTGGACTACAAATCAATTTACCAGTAGGCAGCGGTGTTGCCAGTGCAGCTCTTATCTCCCACAACAGAGTACTGACTGCTGCACACAACATAAACGATGGTGTATCAAATGTTCCGAGTGTAACTGTTGTCCTTGGAACTACCACTTTACTGGGTAGTGGTGTCAGACTGACGACTAGCGACTTTGTTATACATGAAAATTTCAACCTTTTCCAATTTATAAGTGACATTGCTATCATCAATTTGCCGTCTTCAGTTCAATTTTCAAGTAAGTGTACATTTTATTATGTTTATTGTACCTTCTGAATATATAGAAAAACAATTTTGAATGTCATTCTATGAAATCCAAATCAAAATTAATTCGTACTTATTTCCAGATGTCCTCGCTCCTATCGCCCTGCCTTCCGGCTCTCAGCTTCAAGAGAACTTCGCTGGTGAAGTTGCCATCGCCTCTGGTTTCGGCATTAATCCTATACGTAAGGGAACATTTTATAACTTTTGTTCGCATTTTCTTTGTAGGTGTATAAACTAATTATACTGTTTGTCACTCAGTCGGTGGTGCTGGTGTAATCCCAAACCAACCTTTAAGCTACGTGGATTTGCCTGTGATCTCGAACAATGAATGCGCACAAGTTTACGGAGCCGTTGTTCGGCCTGGCGTCGTCTGCACTGGCAGTGCTGTTGGAAAAAATATCTGCACTGGTGATTCTGGTGGTCCTCTTGCTGTGCAAAGAAATGGCAACCCACTCTTGGTAAGTATGACTTTAAATTTTATAGGCACTAAATATATATGACTCATTTACCTTAAGATTTGGAGTAAATGAGGTAAGTTGGCAAACAAGCTAACGCATTACCTGATAGTAAGCATTAGGCACCACCCATGTTACAAGAACATTCCCAACCTTTTTGGAATTTCGGGTTTTGGGGCGAATCCGGCCTCTCGATACCCCATTCAGATGGAAAAACACAACATCAGCATTATTTCACGCTGTTAGTGTTCAGATAGACCGGTCTCCTACCGTTTTTTTCTAGTTCTAGCTCCTACATTATAAGTTATTAGGTTCTTTATGTTAGAGTAAACCTACTAGCTATACTATATGTCTTAGTTTTATTAAAATATTCTATTTTTCTTACAGATTGGTATCGTTTCATTTGGTGCAGTGGGATGTTCTGGAGGCTCTCCTTCTGGATACGCTAGAGTCACTAACTATGTAAACTGGATAAACCAAAGACTGTAAAATAAAATTAAAATAAAACCTGTACTTTTATTAAATAATCTGCCATCAGTTTCACCCATAAGTTCAACTGCTTCTATTCTTATCTTTATCGTCACACCTTTTATCCCTGAAGGAGTAACCAGAGGACCCACTACGGTACGTAATGCCACTGCACAATGTACACCCACTTTTTACCATTTGTGTTATAAGTCTCATGTAATAGAGATTGAACCTATTGCCATATACCGGGTAAAATTCATGAAAATTACTACTAATTCCAGACTACTGAAAAATTATCGAAAAACCGAACGAATCCCAGCAAAATATTTTGCCCGAATGAATTCAGAAACTTAGGAATTATCAAAATACAGTAGTCTTGATTACAATAACATTTTTACTTACTGGAAATATAAGGATGATTTCGAAATAAACATTGTAGGCAAAAATGTAAAATTTTCAATGAATTGGGTCCACCCTTTCTCCTAACTGCCAAGCGTCTAGATCATGGCATATATCTATTATGTTGAAGAAACGATACAATATTTCATTAGATTGTCACAGGCTATGCATGATGGTTATGCTGGCAATATATCATGGCAAGGCTAATACAATTGTCGAGATTGTGACTATTGCACTTATAGGTATATTAAACTGTAGATAATATGATTATTACCAACGAAATACAGTGCCACTAAGATGCCGCCAAAAGAATAAATTATATCTTTAGTAGTAGCCAAGTCTACCAACAGATAGGAAGATAGATACAACGAATGAACTAGTAGATAGATATAGATTTTCATTTAAAGATAGGATAGCTTTAAATGAAAGTCTGTTCAAACTAACTTTTAAGCATATTTAGTTTTTATGGTCTTGCAAACTAAACGTACACAACACTTCAGCAATATTTGCTTCAGAATTTTCAGAGTAAATAATTTTGAGACCTCGTATCATTGCGAGGTTGAAAATTTCGTGGTGACTCACAAGTTTAAGTCTCCAAGTCTTCTCACGTCTCATGCATGAGACTGCGGGTCCGGAACCTACCAACGACAACTACTAATGTGACTTTATCCGAGTTATAGGTACTTTTTAAGATTATTTAGACACCACTGATAAACGGTGTTATAAGTATTGAGAAGCAAGAGATAAATGGTGTAGGCACTGGAAAAGTATTAACAACTCAACCTGGTATTAAAAACTCAATTTATTACTTACACATTAAATAAGATAATCAAATATTATTTAATTCGGTCAACAACAAATCTTCTTCAAGCTTATCGAGTGGAGTACAAAGAAGGATATAGGCTAATCCACGTGGGTTAAACCGCAGATAATAAGATAAATAGGATTATTGATTAATTCAATAGATAATAATCATAATTTTCGATAAACTTTTGTATTTCTATAGAAAAGCAATGCCTTTTCTCGAAGCTCATCGAAAATCGGTTAAATCCATACCTTAATAATATAAATGGGAAAATTCGTTTGTTTATTTGTTGGTCCTTTCTTCACGTCGCAACGAAGCGTTGTGAGTGTCTGGAGACCAACATAGGCTTTTGCTTTATTTTTTGTCTCTTTCTAACCCTCCACTTTTCTAAAAACGTGAGGTGGAAGTTAGTATGGAATATTCCAAGTAATTATAATTTTTAGACAGAAAACTAAAAATTGATATGTGATTATTTGTGACTAACAAAAAAATTGTGCACTTCTTCTTGGAAATCTGCCCCAACCCTTTAAAAACAGCGTGGGAAGTAACGGGCGGAAAGCTTTTGTTTAAAAAAAACTAGGTATGTTAAATTTTATTTCCATAAGATCAAATATGAGAAAAGAGTGAGAAAACTGAAAATACATGTTTATTTACTCGTACACTATTACTAGTATTCTTTGATCCCATAGATTAAATAATTGGAAACACTAGAAAATTATATATACCGAAGTGATATACTGGGCATCAGGAACTTTTTTCTTGATACATGTTGAAATCGAGGTGGAACGACTGGAGTGACACAGCAAAATACTTGGAAAGTTTTTCCTCTGTTGGGTAAAACAGAAAGTGCTAGTCATAGAATATTATCATACACTTAATTGATAATCACGGGGAAACCAAAATGTACTGATCATATCAAAATAAAGAATTACCTATAAAAAGGTATCGTCTGACATTCAGAAAACCATATAAATAGCCAAACAATTGGTCATGAAGTATTAAGTTCACGGTCAGTACAACATGAAGTTCTCAATAGTGATTCTGTTGGCTCTAACGTTGGCCGCCTCCGCGAGGCACATCACGCTTGAAGATGTCATCGAATTAGAAAAGAACACTCCATACGATTACATCAGGAGCTTACCACTGTTCGACGAAGTCCTTATAGCTGAAAAGGATGGTAAAAGTTCATCCAGAATCGTCGGTGGTTCATTTGCTGCACTTGGACAGTTCCCGTATCAGGTAATTACAACATAGGATATTTTTTACGGAATAGGTGGCAAACGAGCAGACGAGTCACCTGATGGTAAGCGATCAGCGCCGCCCATTGACATCCGCAACACCAGAGGAGTCACAGGTGCGTTGCCGGCCTTTAAAAAGTATTAGTACTTTTAGTAGTAATACTTTAAAAAAAAAAAAAAAAAATAATATCATCATCATCATCATCATCATCAGCCGAGAGACGTCCACTGCTGAACAAAGGCCTCCCCTTGGTCCTCCTCCATATTTATTTACAAAAGATATTTATTTTGCAGGCAGGACTTCTAATTCATTTACCCTATGGTACTAGCGTCGCGAGTGCTATTCTAATCTCCAGTAACAGAATACTAACTGCTGCCCACAATATAAACGATGGCGTATCAAATGTTCCAAGCGTAACTGTGGTCCTTGGTGCCATTACTTTAATGGGTGATGGTGTGAGACAAACAACAGACGACTTTGTTGTGCACGAAAATTATGATATTTCTATATTCAGAAGTGACATTGCTATAATCAATCTGCCATCTCCAGTTCAATTTTCAAGTAAGTATTTTGTTTGTTTTATTAATTTTGATTTTACTCTAAATTATTCAAAAACATAAGTAGTACGACCGATTTATTCAAAACATATCATTGCTTATTTTTTATCGCCAGGTAACCTCGCTCCTATTGCTCTTCCTTCTGGTTCTCAACTCCAAGAAGATTTCGCTGGTGAAGTTGCAATCGCCTCTGGTTTTGGAAACAACCCTTCAAGTAAGTCAAGTCTTTCTTTTTTTCTTTAATGAATTTTCATAAGTATTCAAAAAGATAGAAATGTATATTAATACCTATGTACGTCTTACACAGTTGGTGGTATACATGCGAATCAGCCACTTAGCTTCGTGGACTTGCCTGTGATGTCGAATGGTGACTGCGAACAAATTTACGGATCGATTATTCAGCCTGGCGTTGTCTGCACGGTCGGTGTTGCGGACAAAAATATCTGTGGCGGTGACTCTGGTGGTCCTCTCGCTGTCGAGAGGAATGGAAACCCCCTCTTGGTATGTATAATACAAAAATATAAAAGTTCTGATTATTGCAACCTCGACCTCGTGTAAACATGTATAATACGTAGTATTGAAATGGTCTCAATAAATTAGATAAAAATTTGAACAATCTGAAATCCAGTCTTGATTATTAAGACTAAAGTATGTTATGTTACACTAATAAGCAAATCTAGTTTGAATAGTCAAATTGGCTAATTATGACAAAATCAATGCAAAACTGCGACAAAGAAATTCGGCGGAAATACAGCCTGAATTGTAGTTCGTCGTACAAGTTAGGTTATCGGTTACTAGTGCCATCTCCAAATCGTAATCCCCAAAAACTGACCATATTAATTAAATTAAATTAAATTCATTTATTTCAGGTGAAGTAACCCATATAAGAAATTATACAACACATACATATAAGAAAATATACCATGACAATAATTTTTACATTATAAATTAATTATATCATAATTACATATACCATGCACTTCGTGTCGAAGGCTTTCCATTAATCGATCCATTTACTATAAGTAAAGAAAATATAATACTAAAAGAATTGTTTTTCCAACAGATCGGTGTTGTTTCATTTGGGCCCAGATTTTGTGGACTTCAAGGTCCTGGGGGCTACTCCAGGGTTACCCACTACATTGACTGGATAAACGAACGTCTTTAAAATATTCATTATAAAAATAAACTTCTTAAATGCAAAATAATATCTAAGTGGTTTTAATTAATATCCTGTGTTTACGATGTTATAAAAATAATATTTTGATTTTTTTTTTTGCTAAATAAAATGCATCACCGCCATAAATATTTCTGGAAATTGAAGGCAAAGGTACGTATTAACGTAACACACACTTTTTGCTCGTATATATGTATGGTGCGGTAATGTGTCTACTGAGAATAAACTTCTCAGTTAAATAAAGTACAACCGATTTATTTGTTTTTTAAATTTAAATATTTCATTAGTAGATAGATAGATAGATAGATAGATAAAACATTTATTCAGTACAAACAACAGACACAAAGAAATTGACAGACACAAAAAAAAATATAATAAAAAATAAGTGGGTACACAATACAATTTACAGTACGGTAGGAGCAACACAAAGGAAAAGGAAAGAAAATAAAATAAAAAATTAACGGCGCGGTTCAGTGTGTCTCTCAGTTTGCACCGAATGGGAGTCCAGCTCAGCATGTGTCAGGTATGATACCTGACGCTGGTATTCTGCTGGATCCCTGCGATGACGTACGGACGTCGAGCAGACCGAACAGTGAATATTATCTAGGCGTAATTAGTGCTGTGTGTGGTGAAATAAGGTAAGTGTTAATGAAAAGTGTTTTGTGTTCTGTGTGTGTTATGTTTAAATATCAACTATTTAGGGTGATTAACAATGTGTTGTTACACCACTTACATATATTTTTTTTTTCCTTTCAGACCCCGACTACAAGTGAACCGGAATTCGGCGATGAAACCACCATCACGGCAGGTACCTGTTATCCCTATATTATGGACGTGTTTGAGATCGTCATACCAAGTTCTTTTTGTGAATCAATTAGGAATTTTCGAAGGTGTATTCTAAAAGTACCAAGAGTTTTGATATTTCTTATTGGCGGGGGAATATTGTTCCAACATTTAGTAGCTGCGTACCTAAAACTGCCTCTGAAGGCCGCAGTACTGTGCGGTTCCGTGGAAAGTTGCTGTGAGCATTGTCTTACTGAGCGTTGTCTGTTACCACCAATCCAGCTGAGTTTATTGTACAAGTAGGACGGTTCTTTGTACTTTATAACTCCGAAGAGTAGGCAAGCCAAGTGCAACTTGCGGCGTGACTTCATCTTAAGGATGGAGTGTTGGTTGATAAAGGGAGTGACGTGACTTCTTGGTGGTATTTTGAAGCAGAATCTGGCGCAGGCGTTTTGCACTCTCTGGATCAGGCGTTCCGTTCGTGCTAGCAATCGTGGACCATAAACTGTATCAGCATAGCTAAGATTAGAAAGCACAAGTGACTCAACCAGCCGCACACGCAGTTCCTCCGACAAATAAGGCCTTATTTTATAAAGGACCTTAAGCCGGTAGAAACACGTGCGCACCGACCTTGCCACATGCGCCTCATACCTCAACTCTGCATCCATGGTCAGACCCAAATTACGTGCTTCATTAACTCGGTCAACCGACTCACCCATCAGGACAACGTTTAATGTTGACGGCAAGACACTTATTTGACATTTTGTTCCAAATAACATGTATTTAGTTTTAGTAGGGTTAAGTACCAAGCCGTTGTCCTCTGCCCAATTTGCTATCCTGTTAAGATCTTCGTTCAGGTCTCTCAGAGCGTTTAGATGTTCACTAGGATCAAACGAGATATACACTTGCACATCATCAGCATAAATGTGATACCTACATCGTTTTAGGGAGTTTATGATGTCAGCACAATATAAAATGAAGATCAGGGGGCCCAGTATTGAGCCCTGCGGAACTCCTCTATTGACGGGGGTTAGTGATGAGGTCAAGGTTGATCCATTGCTCAGTCGTACCTCAACACGTTGCTGCCGATTGCTCAGATAGCTCCGAAACCATTTTATAGCATTGTCGTCACATCCGTAATACTTAAGCTTACAGAGAAGCAACTCAATATTTATGCAGTCAAAAGCACGTGAAAAATCTAGCAAAACCAGAATTGTGCACATGCCCCTGTCCTGCGCAGACAAGATGTTATCCGTCACATCCAGCAAAGCGGTCGAAGTACCACGTTGCTTGCGGAATCCTGACTGCAACTCCGGAAGTATATTGTTTTCCTCCAAATACCGCGACAACTGCTGACAGATTGCTTTTTCAGCAATTTTGGATAAACATGGTAATATGCTTATGGGCCTGAGATCTTTGAGTTCAGTAGGGTTGGCTATTTTTGGGAGGGGTCTAACACTTGCAATTTTCCAGATGTCTGGGAACGTTGCAGAGACAATCGACGCATTAATAATATCTGTGATGACTTCTATTGTATGTGGAAATGTCAATGTAAGCATGTCAAGTGTTATCCCGTCACAACCTTCTGCATTCGATTTCAATTGAACAAATGATCGCAAAACTTGATCGGTAGTCACCGGATGCAGTGAGAAACTCGCATCACTAAAGCGGTGAGATTCAAAAAAGGTACATACGGTTACGTTAGAATTTGGATTACCAGGAACATTCAAAAAATTAGAATTTATTTGATCGGGGTCTCTAAAGTGACTTGGAAGGTCATTAAATGGTTTAGGTGGTAATACGGTACTTTTCAAATTTTTCCATAATGTTTTAGGTTCGTTAATTTTGTTATTTATGTTTAGTTTAAAATATGCAACTTTTTCATAAAATAAGGAACTGGACACAAGTGATTTTAATTGTTTATAATATACCTTCTTTGATTCCGACTTTGTTGTACGATACTTGGCGAGGGCCTCATTACGCAAACGCATCATGTACTTTATTGTATCTGTTATCCATGGCCATGAGTGATCTTTAATCAAGCAAGTCTTGACTGGGGCATGCTTATCGAAGACAGACACAATATTCCGGTTCAGTGCGTCAACCATGTCATTTACATTTGGCAAATCACGAATAATTTGCCAGTCTAAATGCGCCAGATCGTCATAAAAAAATTCCCTATTTATTTTTTTAATTGGTCTGTAGGCCACCGTGTGAGGTTTGTACTTACTACGTTTTATGTTAAGTTTGCATATCACTAGTGAGTGACCATGTATTACACCGAACGGTTCAACACAGACAGATGTGTTGTTGATGTTAGTGCAAACAAGGTCGATTAGCGTTTGACTATGATCCGTGAAATGGGTGGGGGTGTCAACTAATTGCTTAAGGCTCAGGCTATTTAAAAATTCACATACTCTCCGAGTTTGGCAACCAGTGTTCAACATATTAACATTAAAATCGCCAAGTAGTACGTAGTGGTCACATTTAGCTAGTGAACTGATGGTGTCGGTAATGGCATCTAGGAAGAGGACAGTAGTGACATTAGTCATCACTGTACATTAATTATCGAAATCAGTTCAGCCGTTTTTGTCATTTGGGCGTAGCAACACATTCAGTGAAATCATTTTTATATTACAGAGATACCTACTATGTAGATGTGGATTTTAAATAAAAAATAAACGTGCGTTAGTTGGAGATACTATGATTGCCATCATCATATATAGCACTAATTCTTATTCTAGACTGGGTTTTCCTAATACTCTGATTAAGATTTATCATACAGTGAAAGCTCTTAATGCTTTTGATTTATCACTATGTTTTTGTCAAAATAATAGCTCAGAACGTGTCCATTTTACCTTCGTCACCTTATTAATTTGTCTTATCTATAATACAAAAATAAGTCAGATTTTCGTTCTTGACGATATAATTCCAGAACGCACGAACCGATTTCCACGGTTTTGCATTCATTGGAAACAACTTGGGCGCCGTGAGGTTTATAGCAAACAAAATTCAAAAAAAATATTAAGAGAAAAGCAGGAAAACAGGGAAAATCTGAGGTGGCGAAACAGAGTTCGCCGGGTTTGCTAGAACCTAATAGAAAATACTTAAAAGAATGATTTATAGGGGGGAAGCCAAATTCTTATTTTCAGGTCTTGTAGTGTTGTTTTTTATTAATCTAAATAATTATCAATGTAGGCACTAAATATAGCTTATCTCTAGTTAATGCTACTCTATATAAACGAAGACATCTATCGATAAGCTCACAACTAAAGTGACCAGCAACATGAAGTTGTTGGCAGTGACTGTGTTGGCCCTAGCAGTGGCCGCCTCCGCAAGGCACATCACTCTTGAAGATGTGATCGAATTAGAAAAGAACACGCCGTACGATTACATTCAGCTTGTTGCCATACCTTACGCTGACGAAGTCTTCTTAGCTGAGGAGGAAGGCAGACAGAATCCATCTAGAATCGTCGGTGGTTCTTTAGCCTCTCTTGGACAATTCCCGTACCAGGTACTTTAAATATTTGCATTGAAACCCAATTTATAATTCTACGAAATTTACAAAATCAAGCTCAAATAAAATAATCATTATTACTAAAAAGAATTCATTTTGCAGGCCGGCCTACTATTGAATTACCCTACAAGAACTGGTTACGCCAGTGCATCTCTGATCTCCCACAACAGAATACTGACTGCTGCACACAACATAAACGATGGTTTTTCAAATGTCCCGACTGTGACTGTTGTCCTTGGAACTACTACTATAATGACTGGTGGTGTTAGACAAACTACTGGCAACTATGTTATACATGAAAATTATGACATTTCCATAGTTAGAAGTGACATTGCTATCATCAACTTGCCATCTTCTGTTCAGTTTTCAAGTAAGTATAAATTGATTTACATACAATTTTAAGGTATGAAGGATATTTTATGAAACTGTAATGGTCACTAACACTCACTTTAGAACTTAAGACGGGATATTTAATAAATAAAGGACACTAATAGACAGAAATACACATGGTAAATATCCCGTCTTAAGTTTTAATGTTAATATTTTATGAAATCTATGAAAAAACTCTTCAAGTGAAACGAAATAAAAACTCTTGAAACCAAAAAAAATACACACACATACCTTTGCGGTCGTGAGGAATAGAAATAGTTACAGCCTTTCATTTTTTTCTGAAGTTTTTTTAATAATAAAAATACAAACCAAATTTAAATTGTTCCGACGTTAATCAGTTGTTTTAATCTTCAGATATCCTCGCTCCCATCGCCCTGCCTTCTGGATCTCAGCTCGGAGAAAATTTTGTTGGTCAAGTTGCCATCGCCTCTGGTTATGGATTTAATCCTGGCAGTAAGTAATTTTACATTTTTACTATAGTTTCATCAGTATTTTTATGACTATTAGACTTATCTAATTGTTTCTTTTTTACACAGTTGGTGGTATGCTTGCAAACCAGCCGTTCAGCTTTGTGGACTTACCTATAATTACGAACAATCAATGCGCCGGAACTTACGGATCTTTCATTTACAATGGCATTATCTGCACTGGCAGTGTACCTGGCAAGAACATTTGCAGTGGCGACTCTGGTGGTCCTCTTGCTATAAACAGAAATGGAAACTATATCTTGGTATGTATACTAAAAACTAGTTTCAAAATCATAAGAAATATTAGAATCTCACGCATTAAATCCTAAGTTCAATAGTTTGAAATTAATACATTTTAGGGATCAGTAGTGTTGAAATATTGAAAACTTCATTATCCTCACATGTACCATTTTTGTCTACTATATTGACATTGACTGTACTTTAAACCTTTACCCTTTTCCTCTTATTTTTTTTTTAGTTCCTTTTAACTTAATAAATCTTTTTAAACTGGATGTTCGTACATATCTGAAAAGATTCAGGGTTTTAGTCAAATATAATATAATATTAATTTTTTCTTGCAGATTGGTGTTGTTTCGTTCGGGCGCGGTGGATGCGAAGGCAATTCTCCTTCTGGATACGCTAGAGTTACACACTACATTAACTGGATTAATCAACGTCTGTAATATATTTTCATTTCTAAAAACCGTATTTAATTTATCATTCCTATGAACTTATACCTGTCTACGCAGGTTAGGTAAAAAATAATTTTGTTCACCTCACCTTACCCAATACTGTACCCTAAGCATGAGTTTGGTAGTATGTACTACCTAGTATGAGCGCTTTCGGCGCTCTGATTGGCCAACTCGAATATACCATTAAACCAACCAATCAAAGCGCCGAACGTGTTCTCGTTTCGATTTCGTTAAAAGTAAAGCAAACTCGTACTAAAGATACTGAAAGGCAAACATTATTCGATAAATAAAGTGTTTATTATCATTGACTTAATACCCTTAATCCTTTTACCTCAACTGTAATATTGGATTTACACGAGCTGTTAATGATAAAGATGAGCCTTATTTGTAATTGTGTCACTAAGATTCAAGACTTTCATTGCCCTATATGGTGCAGCTACTATTTTCTTTAACTGCTGATTTAAATTAAACCGATCGTAATCCAAATTCTTTGGATCGATCTTCATTTTTGATAGAAACTCTACATAGCTGCGTGATTTTGCTTTAGGATCATCTTGTAAAAATATTTTGATAACAAGAATCTTGTTTGACACACATGACGGCAATATTCTACTTAATATACGGACTTAAAACGAAAAAAGAATAACCCGAAATGCAAACTTTGAGAATTACATAATTATAATAAGTTTCCCGACTCGGGATCAACAATCTTGCTACTCTAATATCCATAATATTTACTGAGTTTTTTTCTTGCCACTACTTATTTTATGCTATGAAGTTCGAGCCGATATCAAGAGATGGCGCTATGCAATTGTGTATCGCGTAAGGTAAGCTGCCATTTGAACTTGTTCGAACTATCAACCTGCAAATTCCTTTTCGTGATTACAGGAGAATGCAGTTTATTACATGTTATGCAAATATCACCCGCGATTTCCTAGTAAATTACGCCAGTACCACACATCCTATTCAACCAGCAATGTCTACCAGGCGATCCATCCCGAATCGAGCAAATGTCATTGTAATTGTTTGCTTTCCTCTTATTTGTAACTTAAAATTTTACAAAAATTACATAATATATGATACCATAACCTAAGAGTTATCTAATATTATCTTATCTAGTCTAATAGATTATTAATTTTTAGTATCGAAATTAACTAGTAACTATAAATTATTAGAATAAACATGAAGTTTTTGGGAGTGATTCTATTAGCTCTAGCAGTTTCAAGCACTGCAAGACACATCACTCTAGAAGATGTTATTGATTTTGAAAAGAATACCGCGTATGGATATCATACAAAAATTGGGATACCATTAGCTGATAAAATCCGTAAAGAAGAAGATAACCTAAAACCATCTAGAATAATTGGTGGATCCCTCGTGGATCTAGAAGAGTTTCCGTATCAGGTTAGTCCGTTCAATTGGTTTTATAAACATTCGTATACACAATTTACGTGGACGAAGGTAAATTTAGTGGAAGAAATATATTTCACGCCATGCGGTTTTAATACATACCTACTATTAAATTCAGATAACACTACGCATAGAACACCAAATTCATTTATTAGAAAGATAATCCTACATATGATTATGAAAACAATATACCCATGATTCTATAAAAAATATCACAATGAACTAGGTATCAGGTATTAAGATTTATATCAAATTAATATTCTAAACAATTAATGGGATTTTGAGTACGGAGTCTGGAATTGTGCCCAGTATATACTGCACCTCTGCTTACCTCTCCGAGGATAAAAGGCGTGACGATAATATTTTAAGACGATAATCAAATAAATTTATCAACGTCACCTTCACCATACCAACCTATCCATCAAAAAGAACTAATCAGTAATAATATCTTCATATTACATTTATGGTCTAATCAATATGAACTCTATTCAATAAATTAAGAGAAAATATATCTGTATAAACTGCATTCTTCATCACAGTTCATTTTAACATTTTCCAGGCTGGTCTTATCCTTCGACTGCCAATCGGGACGTCAATCGCTGGTGCAGTCTTAATATCTCCGAATACAGTTTTAACTGTTGCTCATATTTTTAATGATGCTGTATTAAGTGTTACAACAGTCACCGTGGTAATGGATACAATCAATATATTCATCTCAGGAATAAGAATTGATACAGACGAATACATTTTGCATGAAAATTATAATCCTGCTACACTTAGAAATGATATCGCTGTCGTCAAATTACTTTATAATGTTGCTTTTACTGGTAAGTGGTAAAGAAATGTATTGTTTCGTAATAGGGTTTATTTTAGTTACTACATAGTATGAAACTAAGTCGCTTACTCTGTCCCTATGTACCTTTGTATGCTTAAATCTTTAAAACTACGCAACGGGTTTATGATGCGGTTTTTTTAATATATAGAGTGATTTAAGAGGGATTTAATATCACCATTGCACCCATGTGAAGCTGGGGCGAGTCGCTAGGAAATAATAAATAAATCTTTATTCATTGTAATAAAAAGTGACTTTTAAGTGATTGGATTTCGTATCGGTCCGTTTTGTTATGGAATGACTAAATATACAATTGAGCTAATGCAAAACAAAGAAACAACAACAATTGAGTCAAATTAATCTGTTCTTTTTCAGCCACTGTCAGTCCTGTGTATTTACCCTTCGAATCAATAGAGGAAGAAGATTTAGATGGCGAGACTGCCATCGCTTCTGGTTATGGACAAACCTCCAATAGTAAGACACTCATATTATCTAATGGCTTTTCTTTTCAGTGTACATTTTTCTAGGAACCTAATATACTAAACTTAAATTTTTCGAGAATTTAAAAAAGAACCAGTAATATACTTTGTCAGATATTGGAATACAACCCTTGCTTGGCAGTCGCAATTGCAACCACTCGACCAATAAAGTAGAAATAAGTAAATTAGGAAAGTTGGTCGCTATTATAAAAAAATATATATTATATGGAGGCCCGCTGCGCCTTATACCAACCTGGCTTTCACACTGGTCACTACGGTACCCTATATTTTCATAGAATTTAAGTACAGAGGAATCAATTGTTTAGATATTTCTAATTACTTAATTGCGTGTACATAATATGATTGTTATTATGCAGGTGGCATCTCAATACCAATGCTGTTGAATTCTGTGAATCTAACGATCATGACGAACGAAGAGTGCGCTAGAGTTTTTGGCACGTTCATCCAACCTACAAATGTATGTGCCAGCGGCAATGGCAACGTGTGTCAGGGGGACGCCGGTGGACCTCTTGTTGTCTACAGAGACATGAGACATTTTTTGGTATGTATGTAACCCTTAAATTCCTAACCCTCAAGAGTACCCCCACTTGTAACGCTTCTGGTGTTTCAAGTGTCCATGGTCGGCGGCGATTGCTTACCATCAGGTGATACGTCAGCTCGTTTTTGTCAGCCATAAAAAAGTGTTCCATAAAAAAAATGTATATTTCTAACTATTTATCAAAATCATACGTATTTTTGTAATAAAAGATCATACCAGGTACATATTAGTAGTTGCATATGTACAACAAACACTAGAATTTTGGTATTGGTAATTTGAAACAACGTTGAACAGAACCCGTGTTTGTTAAATGTCTTCTCTAATCAATAATTTTTAATCAATCTTTTACCTCTCTTGAATTTATTTGTTTCTGTTTTAATTTCAGATAGGTGTTTCGTCATTTGGAACAGGCCGATGTGAAACTCTTTCGCCATCCGTCTTCACCAGAATTACTTCTTACGTAGATTGGATCATGGAACGTATTATGTAATATAAGAAGAAGAAAGAAGCTTAGAGAAGAAAGAAGTTTTGGATACAAAGTGTGATATCAAACCATTTTTCTGTTTGTATAAAATGCCAACGTAAAGCAACGTTACAAGGCGTTTCTGAATAAATAAGTGGAATTATAATAAAAAAATATTTGATTTCTTCTACGAAAACGTCAAAAACGTCTATCGAAACCTATGTATAAATAAACCGTGTGTAAAACAATCGTATATATCGTGGCGCCTTTTTATCCCCGACGGTTTTGCCGAGGTGCACATTATGGCACGCAATGCCACAGTACCATGTACACCCACTTTTCACAATTTATGTTGTAAGTCCCATGTAATAGGTAATGAGCCTATTGCCATATACCGGGCGTATTTACAGAGTCCGTGCTACTACTGAGAAATTTTCGAAAAAACCCAGCAATACTTCGCCCGACCGGGAATCGAACCCGAGACCCCTTGCCCAGTAGTCGCACTTACAACCACTCGGCCAGCGAGGCAGTTAAACTTATACAGGTATAAAACAAAACCTATGTATAAACCATGAACCTATGTAGTAGTTATATTTATCGTTGGTACAATAACTGGGGAAAACATTGAAAAAAATCTTATTCACGTCTTTATTTATTCAATGTTATAGTTAAATGAAAATAATATATTAGATTTAGGGAATTGCGAAGTTTTAGAATAATAAGCAAGAAAGCGTGATCACGAATGAACTGTTCAAGTGCCGAAATATTGAAAACTCATGGACATAAATAAACATGGTAAATATCCCGTTTCAAGGTCCAATGATAGTGTTTGAATTTAATTTTATTATTTGTATGTTTGAGTGTAATGTTATTTATTACCTCGTTTCTTCTAAACCAGCCAAGCGATTTATAATAATAAATTAAAATTATTAATTCTAAATAAAATGTTTAATTACAAAAACATAATTTATTTTATTCGATTAAATATTTTTTGCTTGGGTAAACCGTCTGTCAAGTGAAGTACTAAAATACATCTGTTAACCTTTACAGTCAAAATGAAAGTAGGCCTTCGTTACCTATCTACTCACAAAAGACAAGGAGTAAAAACCCAAAACCTAATTTCATATCACATATCGACTTAAAATCTTTAAGTCATTAATAACAAATACAGATCGTTGATAAAATTGATAGTACGAGCAATCACGGAATTTCACTGCATTGTGAATCTGCATAGTAACATTTTTGCAATAACTATCGTGAGACATACTAAATTGACCAAAAATCACGGTTTACTTACATGCATTAATGTAGAAAAGGTCTATTAGACGCGGCGACGACGTCGCGCACACTGTTCACGATGAAGATTTCCTCTATGAGTCGAAACTAGTAGATCTTTTCTCCATTAATAGACGTGATTAAACTGTCGTTTTCTTCCAACAGTGTTTCTTTGTTAATAACGTGTTTTCTTTCATTATAACTATCTATTCAAATCTCACCTAAGAGATTCTCCTATAACGAGGTTGTGTAAATTTTATTTAAGTATGCTGATCATCTATACTATTATTAGAACTTATGACGGGATATTTACCATGTTTATTAATTTTCATGAGTTTCCGATATTTCGGCACTGTTACAAGCGCCATGATCACGGATTAACCGTTAATCGTTAGTGACCATGTCAGTTTAAAAACTGATCATCTATCTTTCATATGATGGTGATCACTCAAGTAGTAGTTTAAAAGTAAGATAGTAATAATATAGGATACAAAGGCAGTGAAACTACAATGGCAAAACCCTTGTTAAAGAAAAAAAGAACTAAAATACCAAATACCAGTCATAAAACTCTTAGATACACAATAATTATTATAAATAGTAATATTCTTATAAAGGCCATAGATTGGCCACTCTGCGCATGCACCTGCCAACATGGAATTATTTTAAAATGAAAAATTGCTAAATGAATATTATCTGGTGTAACTCAGCTTAAATTAAATTTTTAGCGTTCCATATCATACCAGTACTTACATACCTACAAGATTATCTAGAGAACCCTTTGTCCACTTAGCTTTTACACAGGGATTTCCATCACCTATGAAGACGTTAAAGGTAACATATATTTTCCCAGTGTAATATTTTAATCCGATATCAAATAACTGTATAAAAACCCTTAGATAAACTAATTGGCTTATCATCAAACTAATAATATTGATATCTACAAATTATCTGAAAGTTTTGTATATAAATACTCAATGGTGAAAATTATAAGTCATCTTGTTTCCTCAGTTGTAACAATATGAAGGTCTTGGCTTTAGCACTTTTCGCTCTGGCGGCGGTGGCCAGCGCTAAAAACATCCACGTTGAGGATGTCATCGACTTGGAGGACATCACCGCCTACAGATACTTGTCCAAGATCGGTAAACCTCTTGCTGATGAAATCCGTAAAGCTGAGGAGGAAGCTAGTGCATCCAGAATTGTTGGCGGTTCCTTCTCCGAGCTCGGACAGTTCCCTTACCAGGTAAAAAATTGTATTAATTCACGCTTATACGGCTGGAGCACACGATCCAGCCTTTCCAAGTTAATGATTATAAGAATAAAACTGCATAAAATTAATATACTTTATTGAATTTTGCGCAGGCTGGTCTTCTCGCTGACTTCTGGATGGGTCAGGGTGTGTGCGGTGGTTCTTTGATTACCGCTAACCGTGTGCTTACTGCTGCTCACTGCTGGTTCGATGGTATTGACCAAGCCTTCAGTGTCACCGTAGTTCTCGGCTCAATCCGTTTGTTCATCGGTGGTGAAAGAATCACCACCAACGATGTTGTCATGCACTGGGGCTGGGATCCTAGCTTGATCCGTAATGACATTGCCGTAATTAGGTTGAGCTCTAACGTCGCCTTGTCAGGTATGTACCGTGATTTTTGCAGTCACTCTTACCTCATTTTTAACAAAAATATTCTAGCTACCGCTATTTAAAAAAATATATTGATTTATGCATGATTTATAGGTACATACATGTTGCAAGTGCTTTATCAATCTATTTAACGACAAAAATTATGGCTATTTTAATATTTTTCTTACTTTTTTTTATATCAAAGGTTGTATGTGTAGAAACAAAAAAAAACGGGTCGAATCCCCTCCCCTAAAAATATGGCTATTTTAATATTTTTCCTACTGAGTGTTTGTAGAAAACATTTTTTTGGCTTTCTGATTAAATAGTTTGGCTAATTCAATTAAATATTTCTTCAGATGTCATCGCTCCCATTGCTATCCCAAGCGGTGACTTGATCAATGAAAGCTTCGAAGGTCAAATCGCCGTCGCCTCTGGATTCGGTCGCACCAGTGACAGTAAGTACTTTTTAACCGGCTTCAAAATAGGAGGTTGTCTGTTTTACCTGTATGTATGTTTGTGCACAATTATCTCAAGATTGGCTAAACAGATTTTGATGCGATGTTCAGAAGTGTTTGCTACGCTTAGAAGCAGGTTTTAGTATAATAACCGACATCAAAAAAGGAGGTGGAAGTCGGATTTTTAAACTAGTTAAAGTTAAATAATTAACTCAATATATTATATTTTTTAATAATGTTGGTTATGTATTTAACTAATATATGTTTACACGTGTGTTCTTAGATGTCGGAGTCTCAATCCTCCAGGTGCTTAGTCACGTCGAACTACCCGTGATCTCCAACGCAGTCTGCAGGCTTTCCTTCCCCCTCATCCTACAGGACTCCAACATCTGTACTAGCGGTGATGATGGCAAGAGCACATGCCGTGGTGACTCCGGTGGCCCTCTGGTTGTCAATGTCGATGACAGCCCTGTTCTGGTACGTATTTTGAACGTGGTTTATTTGTTATATTGTTGATTGCCTTCGCTAGTCGAAAAGTAGATGGCGTCAAACAACTATTGTTGAACTAAATTTCAGAAACGCCTGTTTTCCACATGAACCAGTAATCGCACTCTATGCTTTTATACGAACTAGTATTTATTCTCCAGTTGCATACTCTAAGTCTAAGATAACTCTACAATATAAATATTACCAGGAATATCATGGTAACATAATATTATAGTCAAGAAATTGAGTTTAACACGTTAGGCGCCAGCGCTAAACCGTTATATCTTTGAGATGATTTGACTTCAACAGTTTTTTTTCGACAGTTAATGCTTTAAGACCCGTTACCAATTTTCTCAGTGGACGTGAATTGTAAAAATCTATTTTCAACAGATTGGTGTCACTTCCTTCGGATCCGCCCGTGGTTGCGAAGTTGGTGCCCCTGCCGCTTTCGCTAGAGTCACCTCTTACATCTCCTGGATCAACAACCTACTCTAAACAAGATTCTATCTCTGTAACAATCTCATGCAAACAAATGGTCAATAACTTTATTAGTGGTTTAATGTATATGTATATAAATATTGAATAATATGTAAATAAATTAAATTCATTTCAACATTTTTTTATTATTATGACTAACTAGTTAAGAGTCCCTGACCAATAATGCTGCTCTAACTTTTAAAATAAGAGAGTGAGAAAGCTAGAAAAAATATATGATGTAGATTTTAATAGAAACTTACAACGAAAATTGGTTTGAACCAGATATCATTATTAGTTTTTAAGAAATAATACATTTTCAAAAAACGCAAATATAAGTTTGTCGTTCATACAAACACTATGTAAAACCAAGTTATTTTATAACTTTCTATTATGCCATCTACTTGCTGCTACGGAACCCTTCATGGGCGAGTCCGACTCGCACTTGGCCGGTTTTTTTTTATTACTTGGTGACGGTTTAATCGTAAATAAATTATTGTTTTTTTTTAGGATATACTAATAATATCTTCTGATTTATTTCGTTGCGGGATCCATTACATAACACTTATTCATGTCCCTAATAGAACACGCTGAATTTCAATATTTCGGTGTTTTTATGGTTGTAACTACTGTCGATCCAAGCTTGCAGGAGCAGTGGTATTGGGAGAACATGGCAGACTTGTTCCAAAAAAGCCTACCAACTTGATAACAGTCATTACCATAATAATTTACCACCGCAACGTCACGCCTTTTATCCCCGAAGGGGTAGGCAGAGGTGCACATTACGGCACGTAATGCTGCTATGTAATGTACTTGTTTACTACTTACCGCTTTTCACCAATTGTGTAATAAGTCCCATGTAATAGGGGGTGTGCTTATTGTCATATACTGGGCACAATTCCAGACTCCGTGCTACTACTGAGAAATCTTCGAAAAACCGAAAAAAACCCAGCAATATTTTGCCTGACCCGGGAATCGAACCCAAGACCCCTTGTCCGGCAGTCGCACTTGCGACCACTCGACCAACGAAGCAGCCTTTTATAATAATTCACAATATTTTGCAATAATTTACCAATGATATATAATATGTCTATCCCTGTCACAGCTATCACTAATGGGTAAGAAGAACGGAAAAGAAACACTTATTAGTCACAATGATTTAAAATAAATTAGCGCCTACTGTTTTGTCTTCCGTAAAACACTTATTTACCACTATTATCTATAAATTAATTTCTTGTGTAGGCGTTGATTAGATAAACCAGCCCCGGCGTCATCAAAATGTTTTGATTGAATAAAACTAGGGTATAAATGAGGGCAGCATCGTAAACTATGATTAAATGTGTCATACACATCCCCATACAAATTTATTATGGACTGCATGGTCCTTACAATGCTCGTCCAACTACGGGAACAAGAGTTGCCTAAATTATTTTCTGGTACCTTAAACACTGCTATAGCAATAAAACCACTAATGAGAATTTTTAAAACAAATATTATACAGTTACATTATTATATTAGATTCTAACATTAGAACTTAAGACGGGATATTTACCATGCTTATTATAGACATAATGGTGTTAGTGACCATGTCAGTTTAAAAACTAATATTAGATCCTCTCCATCTCCGTCTCGATAGAACATTTTTTTTTTTTTTGTAACGTTTGTGTAGTTTATTTGATTTACAAAAATATTACGGTGAACCATGACATTTTGGATTAGAAAATACCCTATTAACAAGGGGCTTTTTAAGTTTTTAACAACAATGGCGAAAATGTATCTGATCATTGATACAAAATATCGTAAATGTTTAATTAAAATCGAAAAGAAACTCATTGTTTATCATAATATGTACAGTACTACAAAGTTAACCTTATACCTACTATTAACCTTTATTGTACACACACAAAGGATTTTTAAGGGGTCGGCCAACCAAAAATAAAATAGTTCGTATCGTTAAAACTATCCATTTGGAGCCTCCAAGTTTCAAAGATTAATCATTTTCATAGATTTATTGCTTTCTGAAACTGCTAGGAAACGCAAAATAATGTTCAATAGTACTAGAATGAAATATTGAAGCAATTGTGATTATTGTGCGAAAAGATTTCGTTGTCTTTTTTGTAGGATATCTGCAAAATATGAGTCCTCCCGTCCTGGGGGAAAACGGAGGCAGTGTCAGGCCGTTATTGGCTAAAACTCACCTCTTTCTAACTCCTGCTCCATGCCGGAGCCTCAATACCTATATAACGATCTACTCTCGACCTTGGATAATTGTATTTATCATTTAATGAGAGAGAGATTGACGTGTAAAAGAGTTACAATGTAACCTTTTTGCAAAGTAAATATCATTTATCATTATTTTAATGTTAGGTTTCATATTCTGGATCTAACACTGATAAACGCATATCGTCATACCGTGCAAAAGCAAACCTATTTTCCTGTGATTTCTTGTTTTCTAATGGGCACTCACCATTTTACTTCTTCGAATGTTAGTGATACCTACTTGAATAAACGTAGTGGAATGGGGGGTATATGTTTACAGGACTTCATTGTCTATTTTATGATATTTTTTGTTACAAATAACAACCCGACTTTATTGTTACATTGCATTAATTTGAAGAACAACAAGTGAAGTATCATAAAATAATAATTAGGTACTGTATGACAAGGATAGAAATCATTGTTGTGTAATAGCTACTGTGAGACGTATTATAACAATTAAAAATTACGGCTTACTCACGTGAACTATTTAAAAAAAGCTCTACTAGTTTCAAGTCACGACGGGACTATTATTCATGAGCAGCGTGGCGGAGCCGGGGAGTCCCGTTGTGACTTGCTTACACTAGTAAGCCGTTGTTTTCAAGAATAAGTACACTATTTTCTATAAAACAAACCATTAACATTTTATGAGGTTTTTTGCTGAAATATTTATCAGGGAAATAAGATATTAAACGTGTTTCATGTGTCTCTAACTTCTTTACACTGATGACCCATGTACAAAATTGTAATGCAACAACAAAGAATGTTTAATTCGAAGAAAATTGTATTCCATCGATTGACGTCTACGAGTAGTTGTTTTGTTGTATAGTAAAAAATATTGTTTAAAAATCCCGTTATCTTATTAATTAGGAGATAAGAAATCAATATTAAAGTGTGCTTACTTACTGACTAATTATCATGTACGTCTTATTCAGAGATTAAAAAAACCCAACCAAATGTAAATTATTAAATATGTCCGATAATTAGGGTTCTGTACCTATCTAAGTATTATTTTTTCATTGCGTTGGTAGGCAAACGAGCTGAAGAGTTTGTGCATTTAAACTCGTTAGTCTCTCGAACTACTGATCCGATTTGAATAATTATTTTTGTGTTGAATAGTACATTTATCGAGGAAGGTTATAAGCTACGTAACATTACGCTATGATAAATACAAAAGTAACTCACGTCTCTGTCGTTTCTTTATGCTTTAACCACACTACCGATTTGGATAAAATTACGTACAGACATAGCTTGAGATTTAAAGAAGGATGTAAAATACAACGTTTACTTAATAGGTGAGAAGGGTCGTAAAGGGGCTGAGGTAGGAGAAGAAGTAGAGTTTGCCGGGAAAAGACGTAAAAGCTGTGTCGGTCAGTTTAGATCTCACAATAAAGAGTACATTATGTATCTACTGAATCAATTCTATTTTTTTTTTACTTTTTAAAAAACGTTGCCCCACATTAGGATTTTCTCCTGTGTCGTGGGTAACACAAACATACAAGTACAAACATACAAGTTCACATGCACATGACACCCAGACCCGAAACAACAATTTGTGGATCACACAAAGAGTTGCTCCGTGCGGGAATCGAACCCGCTACCCGTTGCGCGGCAGCCAGTTGCCCAGCCACCGCACCAACCGTGCAGTCAATGAAATTTAATACAACCGTACTATAGATCATAAAGAAACCTCCGAGTAAAAAGCCCCAAATTCTGCTAGAAGTCATTATTACACACGAGCGAAGTCGCGGCCAAAAGCTAGTATTGTATATAGGGAGTTCATTAAATATGTTAAACTTTGTACTTCTTTAAGGTCAATGCAGTAAAAATATCTATTCTAACACGGAATCACATTAACTACTAAAGATAAAGCCTGTACTATGTACTTCATTAAGTACTACTACGTATTTACAAGACCCTATCAAAAATCAGTATCTATTAGATTAACTCATTATACTTATTAAAAAAACCAATCGATTTTATCATTTACCTTATATGAAACATCATGACCGTCAAAATTTTTATCGATACGCTGCCCGTCATATCGGAAATAGTTGTAAACTTGAAAAACCAATTTTAAATCCTTGAGTTAGTCAAGATTTATGAATATACCTCTACCTATACACTACTGGCCAGTAGTTCTACATTAAGAGTCACACGAGAAACACTCTCTTTTGCCTCAATGAAGGCAAGAGAAGATATTGGATGATTTTCTCCCCTCAAAAAGAAAAGCCAGTAACTGTGAGAATCCTCAGTTAAAAACAATCAGATGTCCGACCACAATGATATCAAAGGACGAAAGTGTATTGTTAATATGTATTTAAGGAAAGTACGTTCAACTCTTTACAGAATGGGATTTCCATATATCGTACTGTACGAAAAATAATAATGATCTGTATAGGACAGTTAGGTACACAATTTAAAAAAACAAATGACGAATATACCTATAGCATGAATAGTCACTACTTGGAAAGTACACTTTATAGCGGATATACACCTAACGATTTAATCAAAACAGAACTGTATCCTTGGTACAAGTTTGCTTTACGTTTAAAGTAATCGAAATGAGAGCGTGTTCAGCACTCTGATTGGCCGCCTCGAATAAACGGTACATAATAGTAGTTAAGTTGTAAGGCCCATACAGCCTACACACAACTCTACCGACCCTAATATGTATGCTATAAATAAATAAAAAGGTTATTCCCCATTTTAAGTGAATGCTGGATTTGCAAGAATGGCACGACAAGCGTAAAAGCTGTAAACTGTCGAACTGTTTCTTTGACCATAAGCAATAAGAAAATTTGAATATAATAGACTGGCTCTTAGCTTTCCGTGACCCGTGCTAAGCCAATCGTACAGCATAGTTTGATTAAAATATGGTAGTAACGAAAAAGAAGAAGAAGAAAACCACTAATGGCCACGTGGCATAATATGAAGGAGTAAAAGTTAATAAATACCTAAACCTGTTTGTTAGTGACTAAGTTGTTGTGACTATTGTTGTTTTTCTTTATGACACAAAATATGAAAATGTAATACATATGTATTACTAATTGTGTGGTCGGTTTAAAGAAATCTATTTTGTCAATAGAACAAATAGTTTATTATATCTAAGTTTATTGGCGTTCCATTGTCTCTGCCTACCCCCATGGGAGACAGGCGTGAGGTTATGTATGTATGTATTTATTATATCTCACCCAAATACAATATATCATAATTATTTAATTTTAAAAGGTGACTTTTCATTCTCAGCTATATTTTCAAATATTATATCAGTGTTAGCCTCTTTCTCTTTAAAACGGCGATGTTCTTACGACACGTATATAATCATAATTAAATTCGACTTCCCTAAGTCCAACCCAATTTCAATTCAGGATTTCGCATTTAGATGATTTTTCACTGTTGGTTAATAAAATTGCTTTTACGGCGACAAAAATACTCTTTGACTGAGAAACACTCGTTCAACAATTTTTTATGTGTTATCTTATACAAATAGTTTAATTAAAGTTACTCTACTAAGTTTGATAAGCAATCAATTTTATCATAAACTATTAGAAATCATATCTAAATATTATCTGAAAGTTATAGTATAAATAGGCAACGAGAAAAATGTAAAGCATATTGGTCTATCAATACCAGCAACATGAAGTTCTTGGCTCTAGCACTCTTGGCTCTGGCGGCGGTGGCCACCGCTAAAAACATCTTTGTTGAGGATGTCATCGACCTGGAGGACATCACCGCCTACGGATACTTGGCTAAAGTCGGTAAACCTCTTGCCGATAAAATCCGTGTAGCTGAAGAGGAAGCTAGTGCATCCAGAATTGTTGGTGGTCAGGCCTCCAGCCTCGGACAGTTCCCCTACCAGGTAAAAATCAGTTTTGTCATTAAAAACTCGAACGAATGCTCAATCCTTTGCATGATGAAACTTTATTAACAATAATTATTTTACACAGGCTGGTCTTCTCGCTGACTTCAGCTTGGGTCAGGGTGTGTGCGGTGGTTCTTTGATCAAGGCCAACAGTGTTCTCACTGCTGCTCACTGCTGGTTCGATGGCCAGAACCAGGCCTGGAGATTCACCGTTGTTCTTGGCTCCATCCGTTTGTTCTCCGGTGGTACCAGAGTACTGTCCTCCAACGTTGTTATGCACGGAAGCTGGACGCCCAATCTGATCCGTAATGACGTTGCTGTCATCAAGCTATCCTCCAACGTTGCTCTCTCAGGTACGTACTCAAGTCTGACCAAATATTAAAATATGTTATAATAAAATTCCACTCACGAAGTTAAATAAAAATAAATTTAACTAATATCAACAGACACCATTGCTGTCATCGCTCTGCCCAGCGGTAGCCAGCTCAACGAAAACTTCGCCGGTGAAAACGCTGTCGCTTCTGGATTCGGCCGCACCGTTGATGGCAAGTATTTTTCCACCAAAATTTTAATGTTAAATTAATTGATTTGGTGGACGTACTTATTTACAAGTAACTTTACACAGGTGCTGGTATCACTGTCAACCAGTTCCTGAGCCACGTCACCCTGCCCGTGATCACCAACATTGCATGCAGAGCTTCCTTCCCCCTTATCGTCCAGGACTCCAACATCTGTACCAGCGGCGCTGGTGGCAGGAGCACATGCCAGGGTGACTCCGGTGGCCCTCTGGTTGTAACCAGGAACAACAGCCCTCTCTTGGTACGCATTTATAATTACTTTAAACAATCTTACATTTTTGTGAAGACATACATTATGTAATTATTATGTATCGATTCCCTTCTTTTTTTATTACTCATCATGTTAAATGTCCTTGTTAAATATTGTATACAAAATTTAACTTTTAATTTTCATTCCACAGATCGGTGTCACCTCCTTCGGATCTGCCCGCGGTTGCCAGGTCGGTTCCCCCGCTGCTTTCGCCAGGGTCACCTCCTTCATCAGCTGGATCAACAGCCAATTGT
The DNA here is from genome assembly GCF_023101765.2 of Spodoptera frugiperda. NCBI lineage: Eukaryota > Metazoa > Arthropoda > Insecta > Lepidoptera > Noctuidae > Spodoptera > Spodoptera frugiperda. Next base: position 5,568,159 of record NC_064217.1, on the reverse strand, counting down.
AAACAACGAAAAACGCCTTCGAATAAAATGCTATGGAAAAATTACTATCGAAAGACCAATAAAATTTACAAAAAATAATTTCATTTTTTAATTAACTTACATCAAAAAAATTACCTTACGAAATAGGAACCTATTTCATAAAACAAATGTATAGACAGAATACCTACAGAATATTATTGAAATTAACAAAAATATATTAACTGCAATTGATGAATTACCTATACAATCCAAAAAAAAAAAACAGTTTTTTTATAGATCTCCACGCTGGCCTCGTTGCGCTCAACGGACATGCATTCAGCTTAAACCCTATATAAAACTACTCAAAACAAAATAGGGCCCACTTCGAATTAGTCACAATTTCGGTTAATATATAATTATTTAAGTAGTTTTTGACAAAGTTATGCATTTAACCGTCAAGCTGACATGTTTAGGAGTGCCTTATCAATGTTTATTCCGACAGCATACATATTGTTTTCAAGAGGGTGGCTAAAAACTAAAGTACTGGAAAAAAACATCAATTGCACAAATTCTCAGTCACTTATGTTTTCAGCCTATACTAAACGTTGTTGTGGAACACTCACGTTTTTAACGATTTTGATTGGTTCCTGTGTTTATTGTGAACACTATACCTGGTTTTCGCCGACATATGGACATGGAAACCGCTGCAAGAGCGGTATCTTTGCTTCAGGAGGGACAATCTCAGAGGTCTGTGGCTATGCAGCTCGGTGTATCACGACGAGCTATCCGAAACGTTTGGGAACGGTTTCAGGAGACGGGAAGTGTAGCCAGGAGACCTGGGACAGGAAGAGTTCGGTCTACAACTGCCCAGGAAGATCGATACCTAAGATTGACTGCGCGCCGGGAGCGTACTGTAACCGCTCGTACCTTACAAACTCGACTACGGCAATCTACAGGAACGAGGGTCAGCGATCAAACCATTTGGAATCGGCTTCATGAAGATGGACAATGCTTCAGAGTACGAGCTATTCGACTGAAACTGACGAGGGCTCATCGTGCGGCACGTTTAAGGTACGATCGTGAGCATTTGGAATGGACCATGGACAACTGGAAGAATGTACTTTTTACCGACGAGTGTAAAGTGAAGTTTTCAGTGTCGATAGACGGGTACGCGTATGAAGAAGAGAAGGGGAACGTTTTTCTGAACTCTGCATTCATGGAACAGACCGTTTTGGGGGTCCCAGTGTTATGATATGGGGTGGAATTGGCTTATATGGCAAAACAGAGCCTGTAATTCTAAATGAAGGTACCGTAACCGCCTCCTGTTACATCGAGCAACTCATCCGGCCTCATGTCATTCCATTTTCACAAAGATTGGGCAATAACTTTGTCTTTGTGCATGAGAATGCTCGCGCACACACAGCTCGTCTTACACAAAGAGCACTCTCTGAAGCCAATATCACCATCTTACCATGGCCGGCCATGAGTACCGACCTCAACCCTATTGAACATGTGTGGGATCAGCTCAAAAGAGGCCTGAAAGAAAATTACAGTAATGTGAAAAGCCAGCAGGAACTCATAAACGCCCTGAAACTCTGTTGGGAACAAATACCGGAAGAAACCGTGACGCACTTGATTGAAAGTGTCTCAGATAGACTCAGAGAGTACATACGGAGCAGAGGAGGGCCCACTCGTTATTAACAAATAACAAACCCCATACTTTTCCTCAGAATAGTTGTGCTTTACAAGATTATGTTCTTCCCTTATTTTTTCTAAATTTGCCTTAAAAGTGTAATTTATTGATTAAATAAACAAAATACACCAAAGTTTCTATTGTTTCTGTTTTACAGTATTCCTGAAAGCCCACTTGAAACTTGTACATTCATAAAAACTCTATTTTTCGGTTCAATTTTAAGTTAGAGCAAAAAAACATGGTGGGCCCTATTTAGTTTTGAGTAGTATATGATTGACCATACAAAGTTAAGAACGTTTAAAGTTTTTTCATCATTGCAAATGTTTATTTTCTTTTATTTCCGTTCTGATTCTTGTACAGTAGCAATAGTTTTTCGTATTACCCATTCACGTTCATTAATATTGACAGTCGATTTTTTATGTACTAATAGTAGAAGAGAGTATTCCCATCACCACATTAACAGCCAATAAGTGGCCACTGTTGACCAAAAGCGTCTTCTCACATGAAGAAGGTTTGGACATTAATCACCACGCTAGCTCAATGCGAGGTAGTGATTTTAAACTTATAAATAGGAATTATAAGCTTAATTTTCCTCACAATTTTTTCCTTCACCATTTGTCAGTGGAGTCTTAATAATGTTAGAAAATACATATTTAAAATATAATGCCGTAATGTGCACCTCTGCCTACCCCTTCGGGGATAAAAGGCATGACGTTCTAAATACAGGGTGACTTGTAATTCAACGTATTCCTCTCGGGAGATGATAATACAACAAACTTTCAAAATTAGCCCTGAGGTCCCTGGTCCGAAAGTGGCTAGTATCTGAGATCACTTTATATTTTGGTCAAAAAATCTCGAACTGGTTTGGTTTGATTTCAGTTGTTTGAGTTTTTATCAGTTGCCAATACATCAATAAATATTTATTAACTCTAATAATGGCAGAAATATTACACACGTAAATTAATGGAGAAAAGTTCTGCTCTCTGAGCCGAAGAGTCGCCGTGTCCATAGAGACGCCGCGCCTGAAGAGTCGCCAGTCACCGCGTCCAAAAATGACCATATACATCAAGAAGCGCTGATGAATACAGGTTGAATCATAGAATCTCTAAACGAAGTTTCAGCTTAAAATACGTTAAAAAAAATTAGTACCAAATACTTGGTATCGCATGGTTCTTGATTTCAAATCATATAAACGTGTCACAACACTACAGGGATCACTCGCTAATAATTATCAAACATTTCTTCTGTACATCTGATCGCCTAGTAACTGTCTACCTAATTTTGACTCGCGCGGCGGCGGCGCGTGCGTAGGTATTGGAAAAATTCATAACTTCGTTCCATGAAAACATGAGTTTAAAAAATCCTTACCGTATCGTTTGTTATGTTATCTAGAAACGGTGCAATTGATAATTATGTATACCCCCTTTTTGTTATAGGTTGTATATCTTGTGTTTTCTAATCAGGGCACCAGATTGCCAGATTCGATTATGGATTTTTACCTATAATTTTCCTTTATATGGTTTATTTAAACCTTAATTGTATACCAAATTTCAGCTCTCTGAGTTTATGTATTACTTCTATTTTGAAGTTAATGAATGAATGAGTGAGTGTCAAAAATCCGAAAATTTACTTTTGGTTAAGCGAAACTTTGCTTTGGATTTTAAGTATGTGATTATAGTTTACTGGATGGTTAAAGTATTTGCGTTCTGGTTTTTTACAGAGCTCCTAAAATAGGGGCGAAATGGTTCCTGTAAAGATGCCATGCCACCACATGCGCTGCCATTTTTATATGTTTGTAACATCTCAGAAGGAAGGAAGCAACAACAATCAAAAAAGGTAATTGTTTCCTAAAATTAATTTACAGTCCTCCATGACAAGTTTAAGTATTTTATCCTACAATGAAACAAATATTAATTCCAATATTACCAATGACGACTTGAAAACAAACTCTACAAAATGATAGAACAATAAAAACCAAACTGTTCTATTTGCAATTTTAGCCATATCTAATATTTGTCTAGTAATGGTCAGATAATGCAATCAATAAAAAAATAATCACGCTAATGTATCTTTATCTTGAATTAATCTGGCAGTTACAGTATAAATACTCAGCGGAAAAATATTATTGTATATTGATTCATCAATACCAACAACATGAAGACTTTCTTGGCTCTGACACTCCTGGCTCTGGCGGCGGTGGCCACCGCTAAAAACATCAACGTCGAGGATGCCATCGACCTAGAGGACATCACCGCCTACGGATACTTGGCTAAGATCGGTAAACCTCTTGCCGACGAAATCCGCAAAGCTGAGGAGGCAGAAGGCGCATCCAGAATTGTTGGTGGTCAGGCCTCCAACCTCGGACAGTTCCCCTACCAGGTACTAACCAGTATTTCTTGTAAAACACCTTCATGGTGGTAGCCCAAACTACTCACCACTTTATTCATCATCCTTATTTTCCGCAGGCTGGTCTTCTCGCTGACTTCAGCTTGGGTCAGGGTGTGTGCGGTGGTTCCTTGGTGCGTGCCAACCGTGTTCTTACTGCTGCTCACTGCTGGTTCGATGGCCAGAACCAGGCCTGGAGATTCACCGTTGTTCTTGGCTCCATCCGTTTATTCACCGGTGGTACCAGAGTTCAAACCACCAATGTTGTTATACACGGAAGCTGGAACCCCAGTCTCATCCGTAATGACGTCGCCATGATCAGGCTGAACTCCAACGTTGGTCTTTCAAGTACGTACGCATTGCATTCAATTTTAATTTTTAGTTTCGGTACCTTATATGTTTTATTTATCAACTAAATCTTCCCTCAATAACCAAATTCAATCTTCCCCCAATTAAATCTATTTTTCTTCATTATGAATGAATTTATCATAATTATTGTGTTTCAACAGACACTATCGCCCTCATCGCTCTGCCCAGCGGTAGCCAGCTCAACGAAAACTTCGCCGGTGAAAACGCCGTCGCTTCTGGATTCGGTCTCACCAGTGATGGCAAGTATTTTGACGTATTTTAATGATTTCTTAGTTTCCTGAACTGACTAATTTACAAGTATTTTAACTGTACAGGTGGTAACATCAGTACCAACCAGTTCTTGAGCCACGTCACTCTGCCCGTGATCACCAACGCAGTCTGCAGATCTTCCTTCCCTCTGATCGTTCAGGACTCCAACATCTGTACCAGCGGCGCTGGTGGCAGGAGCACTTGCCAGGGTGACTCCGGTGGCCCTCTGGTTGTAACCAGGAACAACAGCCCTCTCTTGGTACGTTACTTTGGAATACAAACCTTGTTGTGAACAATAAGATAATATATGCACCTATTACATTGCTAAATATTCGAACTTCTCCAACAGATCGGTGTCACTTCCTTCGGATCTGCCCGCGGTTGCCAGGTCGGTTCCCCCGCTGCTTTCGCCAGAGTCACCTCCTTCATGAGCTGGATTAACACTCAATTGTAAATGATCAAACTATAAATTTAATGAAAAAATGTCCTCAAAATATAAAAACAAAAATGTTATATGATCAAAATCCGAATATAATATAATTTCCTACTGAATTAAACATTTTGTTTCTTTTTCAAAGAAAAATACTTTCATTACAAAAGAATAAGCTTTACTCAAGAAGATTTCGGAGGTTTTGAAATCATCTAAAAACTTCATTAGGACACATAATGGAAAATTATGTACAAAGCAGCAGGATTTAAAAAGGATGAATATACTCCAGTAGTATACCCTAGTCAGAGCTAAGAAAGGAGCTTGGTCACATTTCCTGGCGCTTGACTTGGCTTAATCTCGGGAATATAAATACTGCTGGATAGCTTACAGAAAATCGACGACCGATTAGAACATTTCAACATTAATCGATTCTTTAAAGTCATAAAATTTGTTATAATTAAACTAGCGGACCCGACAGACGTTGTCCTGTCTACACGTCTGATTAATTAAAAACACATTATCCAGCGGACAAAATTGTGAATCTAAACCATTCTCAGATCCCCTTGAACATACATAAAAAAAATCATCAAAATCGGTCCAGTCGTTTAAGAAAAGTTCAGAGACATACACACTTACAGAAGAATTATATATATAAAGATTAGACACTAATTTTAAGAATGACTTAGGTATGTTTTGGTTACCAATCGCTCTATAATGAACATTTTTCTGGTATTCGAGGGTTGTACAACCGATGGAATTGTCAAAATATAAATTCATAATGCTGCTCAATATTTTCAACTTTTTATCATGGGTGTCCGTTTCGTAATTTTCAAGGGTGGTAAAACCAATGGTGCTGTCAAAATGTAAATCCAAGATGGCCACCGCACGAAATTAATTAAATTAGTTAGATAGTATCATTAGTTTTTGTCATAAATAATTTTATTTAGGTAGGTATTTTTAATATTTTTCATTAAAATTTGGCACAGGTAGGTGACATAGGTATCTATGTATTAATCCAACATTCGTAAAAGAGGAGGTTGTGGAGCACAAAATAGATTTTTTCCCAGAATTCCGGCGAGATCGAGATTTACGCCGGAAAACGTTACGAGCACAGCTAGTATTTAATAATTCCATTTCCAATCACAAAAGTTTATTTATTTTCATCGCGAATTTTCCCGAAAATCCCTGTTTATCTTTAACATAATTCAAAAGTACTGATTAACTGTCTTTATATGTTATTAATTGATATCAATGCAGTGATAAAATTATACTTCATATCATTGCGTTATCTGCAAAATGTAGTATAAAAATGCACACACAACAGACAATGCCACATTGATCCATCAATACTGACAACATGAAGTTGGCTCTGACACTCTTGGCTCTGGCGGCGGTGGCCACCGCTAAAAACATCAACGTCGAGGATGCCATCGACCTAGAGGACATCACCGCCTACGGATACTTGGCTAAGATCGGTAAACCTCTTGCCGACGAAATCCGCAAAGCTGAGGAGGCAGAAGGCGCATCCAGAATTGTTGGTGGTCAGGCCTCCAACCTCGGACAGTTCCCCTACCAGGTAATAACCAGTATTTTTTTAAGACACCTTCATGGTGGTAGCCTAAACCACTCACCACTTCATTCATCATCCTTATTTTGTGCAGGCTGGTCTTCTCGCTGACTTCTCCGCTGGCCAAGGTGTGTGTGGTGGTTCCTTGGTGCGTGCCAACCGTGTTCTTACTGCTGCTCACTGCTGGTTCGATGGCCAGAACCAGGCCTGGAGATTCACCGTTGTGCTTGGCTCCATCCGTTTGTTCACCGGTGGCACCAGAGTTCAAACCTCCAACGTTGTTATGCACGGAAGCTGGAACCCCAGTATGATCCGTAATGACGTCGCCATGATCAGGCTGAACTCCAACGTTGGTCTTTCAAGTACGTAAACATTGCATTCAATTTTAAGTTGTAATTTAGTTAATTTATATGTTCCTTTTATTAACGTTCCAACGAACCAAGTTTTGCCATCGTACCATCAGGCAGACATTGAGTAAGAAGTGAAATTCGTTGCTAGGGTCTGTGTTTCTTAAACAGCAACTTGGGTGTATTTAAGTTCTGGATTAACTGGTTGCTTATTTAACAGACAACATTGCACTCATCGCTCTGCCCAGCGGTAGCCAGCTCAACGAAAACTTCGCCGGTGAAAACGCCGTCGCTTCTGGATTCGGTCTCACCAGTGATGGCAAGTATTTTGACGTATTTTAAGGATTCCTTAGTTTCCTGAACTAACTAATTCACAAGTGTTATAACTGTACAGGTGGTAACATCAGTACCAACCAGTTCTTGAGCCACGTCACTCTGCCCGTGATCACCAACGCAGTCTGCAGATCTTCTTTCCCTCTGATCATCCAGGACTCCAACATCTGTACCAGCGGCGCTGGTGGCAGGAGTACATGCCAGGGTGACTCCGGTGGTCCTCTGGTTGTAACCAGAAGCGGCAGGCCCCTCTTGGTACGTTACTTTGGAATACAAACCTTATTATGAACAATAAGATAATGTATGCACCTGTTACATTGCTAAATATTTGTACTTCTCCAACAGATCGGTATCACCTCCTTCGGATCTGCCCGCGGTTGCCAGGTCGGTTCCCCCGCTGCTTTCGCCAGGGTCACCTCCTTCATGAGCTGGATCAACGGTCAATTGTAAATGAACGAACAATTAGTTTTATGAAAATGTCCTCAAAGAAACAAAATTGTCATTTTGGTCCAAATGCTAATAGAATATAATTTATTCCTAATTTATTCCTGAAAATAAACAATTTGTTTCCCTTTTAAAGAATAATAGTTTCAATACGCCCTAAAAACGTCCCACTGACCAGAATAACCACTACTAGAAAAAAATCGGAGCTTTTGAAGTCATTGAAAATCTTAAAAAAAATTAAGATATGTTATAATTTAAAATTATGTACAAAGCACCAGGATTTAAAAAGGATGAAGATACCCCAGTATGTCTCAGAGCAGATCACTACGAAAGGAGCTCAGTCACACTTCCTGGTGCGTGATTTGGCTTAATCTATGTAGGGAATATAAATACAGCGGGACAATAAATAGAAAATCGACGATCCATTTAAAAAATTAAAGCAGGTACAAAATCGTTTACCCAAGCAATGTGTAAAATTGTGAACTGAATACTTCGATCAAACATCATTCAGTAAAGGGATCTGTTACAAAACGATCCAACCAAACGTCCACCGCTATCCGTGGTTAGATCAAGCCAATATGAGCAGACCTGAAACAGTCATGGCTTTAAGACTTCGCTTAGGACATATTTGGACCTGTCTCTCCCATTATCAGACAAAGCGAGAAAGTTGTACCTACAAGCAAAAAATACGATTGTTAATAGACATGAATTATTTAGAAGGGAGTGGGATGATAAAGAGAACCGAATCGCTGTGATTGCGTTACACAAAGTATGTAGGTATGGAGCCAAATGCAATTCTTAAAACTCTCCATGCATTTGGTATTAGTAAAATGTTTGTGTACCGGGCTATTAATAGGTATATTGAGAATTCATCTGTTTGTGACAGAGAAAGATCTGGCCATCCACGTGGTGCTCGTACGAAAAAGGTGGTCAAAGCAGTAAGGGAAAGAATTCGAAGAAATCCTGTCCGAAAGCAAAAGATTTTATCTCGGGAAATGAAGATAGCACCTAGAACCATGTCGCGTATTTTAAAAGATGTCTTAGGACTTGCAGCCTATAAGCCACGCACTGCTCATTTCTTAACTGATAATTTAAAGAAGAATAGGGTGGTAAAATCGAAATAACTACTGAAGCGGTACGCAATAGGAGGTCACAGAAAAAAATTGTTTACGGATGAGATTTTTTTTACAATTGAGCAACATTTTAACAAACAAAATGACCGTATTTATGCTCAAAGCTCTAAGGAAGCTTCCCAATTAATCGACAGAGTGCAACGTGGACATTATCCGACTTCAGTGATGGTTTGGTGGGGTGTTAGCTATGAAGGAGTGACTGAGCCATATTTTTGTGAAAAAGGTATCAAAACATAGGCACAAGTGTATCAAGATACCATTCTTGAGAAGGTAGTTAAGCCTCTTAACATCACCATGTTCAATAACCAAGTATGGTCCTTCCAGCAAGACTCGGCGCCGGGTCATAAAGCTCGGTCCACGCAGTCTTGGTTGGAAGGGAACGTTTCGGATTTTATCAGAGCTGAAGACTGGCCTTCGTCTAGTCCCGATCTTAATCCACTGGATTATGGTCAGTTTTAGAGAGCTTGCTCTAAACGCCATGATAATTTGGAGTCCCTAAAACAATCTATACGATTGGCAGTGAAGAATTTTCCCATGGAAAGAGTGCGTGCTTCTATTGATAACTGGCCTCAACGTTTAAAGGACTGTATTGCAGCCAATGGAGACCACTTCGAATAAGCTTTATATTTTTATGTTTTGTATATTTATGTATTAAACTAACACACTGCCAAAGTAATAAATCTTATTTGCAGTTATTTTTTTGTCTTTATTTCAATATTTATGGCAAGACCAGTGTACAGTGGCTAATGACCAAGACTAAATCAATCAAATTTACTAATTTTCTTTATTTATTTACTGTCATACCCAAAAACACACAAACTATCGTAACGTCTTTTATTACCCCGTCAAAATAATAATAAGACAAGCTAAGCCAAGACGGCTGCTGCTCGAAACTTTCAACTTTTCGTCATGGGTGTAGTTTTCGTGGTTTTGAAGAGTGGTTAAAACCAATGGTGCTGGCAAAATGTAAATCCAAGATGGCCACCGCACGAACAAAATACAATTAGAAATAAAGTATGATTAGTTTTAGTCATAAATAATTTTACAAGGAAACTTTACAAGGAACAGTTTGAATAAATAATGTGGTACAATGTGACAAAAAGCCAATTACAGGATTTCACGTATCGCAATAGAAAATACAAAAGACAAAAAAGCATGCCAATAACACAATATTAAAGTTACTTAATTATGATAATTTTATTATACACTGCTGCACAAATTAATACATTAAGCACTGTATACGTATTTATGAGTTAAAGAACTGACGGTTGAACTGCCAGTTTGCCTTATTTTCTGTTTTGTTGAAATTTTGCATTTTTTGGCTCAGATAACATAGGCAGTAATCCAACATTCGTAAAAGAGGAGGTTGTGGAGCACAAGTTGTCGTTGTGTGAGTGAGGTTACAGGAGGCCCAATTCCCCCCTTCCCAATCCCCGATTCCCCAGCAACCCTTAAATTCCTAACTCCCAAAAAGCCGGCAACGCACTTGTAACGCCTCTGGTGTTTCAAGTGTCCATGGGCGGCGGCGATTGCTTACCATCAGGTAATACGTTTGCTCGATTACCGGTGTGTATCATAAAAAAAGTAAAATTTTATCCCAGAATTACCGCGGGATCGAGATTTACGCGGGAAAACGTTACCACGCGAACGAAATCGCGGGCACAGCTAATATTTAATAATCCCATTTCCAATCAAACAAAGGTTTCTTTATTTTCATCGCGAGTTTTCCCAAATTCCTGTTTGTCTTTATACTAATTCAAATATACTGATTAACCTAAAGTCTGTATGATATTATTAATTGATATCAATGCAGTGATAAAATTATACTTCATATCATTACGTTATCTGCAAAATGTAGTATAAAAATGCACACACAACAGACAATGCCACATTGATCTATCAATACCGACAACATGAAGTTGGCTCTGACACTCTTGGCTCTGGCGGCGGTGGCCACCGCTAAAAACATCAACGTCGAGGATGCCATCGACCTAGACGACATCACCGCCTACGGATACTTGGCTAAGATCGGTAAACCTCTTGCCGACGAAATCCGCAAAGCTGAAGAGGCAGAAAGCGCATCCAGAATTGTTGGTGGTCAGGCCTCCAACCTCGGACAGTTCCCCTACCAGGTACTAACCAGTATTTCTGTTATGACACCTTCATGGTGGTAGCCTAAACCACTCACCACTTCATTCATCATCCTTATTTTGTGCAGGCTGGTCTTCTCGCTGACTTCTCCGCTGGCCAAGGTGTGTGTGGTGGTTCCTTGGTGCGTGCCAACCGTGTTCTTACTGCTGCTCACTGCTGGTTCGATGGCCAGAACCAAGCCTGGAGATTCACCGTTGTGCTTGGCTCCATCCGTTTGTTCACTGGTGGCACCAGAGTTCAAACCTCCAACGTTGTTATGCACGGAAGCTGGAACCCCAGTATGATCCGTAATGACGTCGCCATGATCAGGCTGAACTCCAACGTTGGTCTTTCAAGTACGTACACATTACATTCAATTTTAAATTGTAATTTAGTTAACTTATATGTTCCTTTTATTAACGTTCCAACGAACCAAGTTTTGCCATCGTACCATCAGACAGACATTGAGTAAGAAGTGAAATTCGTTGCTAGAGTCTGTGTTTCCTAAACAGCAACTTGGGTGTATTTAAGTCCTGGATTAACTGGTTGCTTATTTAACAGACAACATTGCCCTCATCGCTCTGCCCAGCGGTAGCCAGCTCAACGAAAACTTCGCCGGTGAAAACGCTGTCGCATCTGGATTCGGTCTCACCAGTGATGGCAAGTATTTTGACGTATTTAAAGGATTTCTTAGTTTCCTGAACTAACTAATTTACAAGTGTTATAACTGTACAGGTGGTAACATCAGTACCAACCAGTTCTTGAGCCACGTCACTCTGCCCGTGATCACCAACGCAGTCTGCAGATCTTCCTTCCCTCTGATCATCCAGGACTCCAACATCTGTACCAGCGGAGCTGGTGGCAGGAGCACATGCCAGGGTGACTCCGGTGGCCCTCTTGTTGTAACCCGAAGCGGCAGGCCCCTCTTGGTACGTTACTTTGGAATACAAACCTTTTTATCAACAATAATATAATGTATGTACCTATGACATTGTTAAATATTTGAACTTCTCCTACAGATCGGTATCACTTCCTTCGGATCTGCCCGCGGTTGCCAGGTCGGTTCCCCCGCTGCTTTCGCCAGGGTCACCTCCTTCATGAGCTGGATCAACGGTCAATTGTAAATGAACGAACAATTAGTTTTATGAAAAAATGTCCTCAAAAAAACAAAATTGTAATTATGGTCCAAATGCTAATAGAATATAATTTATTTCTGATAATAAACAATTTATTTCTTTTTTAAAGAATAATAGTTTCATTACGCCCTAAAAACGACCCACTGACCAGAATAACCATTACTAGAAAAAAAACTGAGCTTTTGAAGTCATTGAAAATCTTCAAAAAAATTAAGATATGTTAAAATTTCAAATTATGTACAAAGCACCAGGCAGTATGTCTCAGAGCAGATCACTACGAAACGAGCTCAGTCACACTTCCTGGTGCGTGATTTGGCTTAATCTTGGGAATATAAATACAGCGAGACAGCTAATAGAAAATCGACGATCCTTTTAAAAAATTAAAGCAGATACAAAATCTTTTACCAAAACAATGTGTAAAATTGTGAACTGAATCTGTTACAAAACGATCCAACCGATCGTCCACCGCTTTCCGTGGATCGATCAAGCCAATATGAGCAGACCTGAAATAGTCATGGCTTCAAGACTTCGCTCAGAACATATTCGGATCTGTCTCTCCCATTACCGGACAAAGCAAGAAAGTTGTACCTACCAGCAAAAAATACAATTGTTAATAGACATGAATTATTTAGAAGGGAGTGGGATGATAAAGAGAACCGAATCACTGGGATTGCATTACACAAAGTAGGTATGGAGTCAAATGCAATTTTTTAAAACTCTCCATGGATACACTTGGTATTAGTAAAATGTTTGTGTACCGGGCTATGAATAGGTACATTGAGAATTCCTCTGTTTGTGACAGAGAAAGATCTTCCCGTCCACGTAGTGCTCGTACGAAAAAGGTGGTCAAAGCAGTAAGGGAAAGAATTCGAAGAAATCCTGTCCGAAAGCAAAAGATTTTATCTCGGGAAATCAATATAGCACATAGAACCATGTCGCGAATTTAAAAGATGTCTTAGGACTTGCAGCCCATAAGAGACGCACTGGTCATTTCTTAACTGATAATTTAAAGAAGAATAGGGTGGTAAAATCGAAATAACTATTGAAGCGGTACGCAAAGGGAGGTCACAGAAAAATTTTGTTTACGGATGAGAAAATTTTTACAATTGAGCAACATTTTAACAAACAAAATGACCGTATTTATGCTCAAAGCTCTAAGGAAGCTTCCCAATTAATCGACAGAGTGCAACGTGGACATTATCCGAATTCAGTGATGGTTGGGTGGGGTGTTAGCTATGAAAGAGTGACTGAGCCATATTTTTGTGAAAAAGGTATCAAAACATCGGCACAAGTGTATCAAGATACCATTCTTGAGAAGGTAGTTAAGCCTCTTAACATCACCATGTCAATAACCAAGTATGGTCCTTCTAGCAAGACTCGGCGCGGCGCCGAGTCATAAAGCTCGGTCCACGCAGTCTTGGTTGGAAGGGAACGTTTCGGACTTCATCAGAGCTGAAGACTGGCCATCGTCTAGTCCCGATCTTAATCCACTGGATTAGGATTTATGGTTAGTTTTATAGAGTAGGTACAGCTTGCTCTAAACGCCATGATAAATTGGAGTCCCTAAAACAATCTATACGATTGGCAGTGAAGAATTTTCCCATGAAAAGAGTGCGTGCTTCTACTGATAACTGACCTCAACGTTTAAAGGACTGTATTGCAGCCAATGGAGACCACTTCGAATAAGCTTTATATTTTTATGTTTTGTATATTTATGTATTAAACTAACACACTGCCAAAGTAATAAATCTTATTTTTTTGTCTTTATTTCAATATTTATGGCAAGACCAGTGTACAGTGGCTAATAACCAAGACTAAATCAATCAAATTTACTCATTTTCTTTATTTATTTACTGTCATACCTAAAAACACACAAACTATCGTAACGTCTTTTATTACCCCGTCAAAATATAAGACGAGCCAAGCCAAGACGGCTGCTGCTCGAAACTTTCAACTTTTCGTCATGGGTGTAGTTTTCGTGGTTTTCAAGAGTGGTTAAAACCAATGGGGCTGTCAAAATGTAAATCCAAGATGGCCACCGCACGAACAAAATACAATTAGAAATAAAGTATGATTAGTTTTAGTCATAAATAATTTTACAAAGAAACTTTACAAGGAACAGTTTGAATAAATAATGTGATATATATATAAAAAGCCAATTACAGGATTTCACGTATCGCAATAGAAAATACAAAAGACAAAAAAGCATGCCAATAACACAATATTAAAGTTACTTAATTATGATAATTTTATTATACACTGCTGCACAAATTAATACATTAAGCACTGTATACGTATTTATGAGTTAAAGAACTGACGGTTGAACTGCCAGTTTGCCTTATTTTCTGTTTTGTTGAAATTTTGCATTTTTTGGCACAGATAACATAGGCAGTAATCCAACATTCGTAAAAGAGGAGGTTGTGGAGCACAAGTTGTCGTTGTGTGAGTGAGGTTACCGGAGGCCCAATTCCCCCCTTCCCAATCTTCCCAATCCCCAATTCCCTAACAACAACCCTTAAATTCCTAACTCCCAAAAAGCCGGCAACGCACTTGTAACGCCTCTAGTGTTTCAAGTGTCCATGGGCGGCGTCGATTGCTTACCATCAGGTAATACGTTTGCTTGATTACCGGCGTGTATCATAAAAAAAGTACAATTTTATTCCAGAATTACCGCGGGATCGAGATTTACGCGGGAAAACGTTACCACGCGAACGAAATCGCAGGCACAGCTAATTGGGCTCGCTGTCATTGCAGCGGTAAGTCCCCTCTTTGAGGAGTGGCTAGAGAGGCGCCACGGCGTCCTCACCTACCGCCTGACGCAGGTGCTTACCGGACATGGGAGTTTCGGTAGGTTCCTGTTCCTTATTGGGCGGGAGGAAACGCCCGGGTGTCATCACTGCGAGGACCGCCCGGAGGACACTGTAGAACATACAGTGGCGGTGTGCCCTGCGTGGGCTGAGCACCGCCAAGTCCTCAGGGATGTGGTCGGCGACGGCGACCTCTCGCGTCCGGCACTGGTTCAAGCCATGGTGCGGAGCGAGAGGGACTGGGATGCCGTCTCCTCCTTCTGCGAAGCAGTCATGCTAGCTAAGGAGGAGGCGGGGCGCGTGAGGGAACAAACCTCCTCACGCCCCAGCCGTCGCGAGAGACACTCTGGGCGTCGGGGATCGCGGGACGATCTCCGGCCACCGTAAGTGCGGGCCTGCGGACGGCGAGCAAGGGTAGCTCATCGCCCGAACAGAACCAGACCCGTGCGTGCGGCGCGTCGCGTTCCGCGCGCGCCTCAAAGAGCCATCAGACCACCACAGATGGGGCCCAGTAGGGCTGATGCCTGATCCGGAGCTGCGGACTACCTAGCGGGTTTACCGGGGCTCCAGCTCGAAAAGCAGGAGAAGGAACGGGGTGGTTTTTAGTCAGTAAGAGTCTGACACTCCCTCTCGCCTCGCCTAAGGCGGGAGAAGTCATTGGATGATTTTCCCCCCTGAAAAAAAAAAAAAAAAAAGGCACAGCTAATATTTAATAATCCCATTTCCAATCAAACAAAGGTTTCTTTTCATCGCGAGTTTTCCCAAATTCCTGTTTGTCTTTATACTAATTCAAATATACTGATTAACCTAAAGTCTGTATGATATTATTAATTGATATCAATGCAGTGATAAAATTATACTTCATATCATTACGTTATCTGCAAAATGTAGTATAAAAATGCACACACAACAGACAATGCCACATTGATCTATCAATACCGACAACATGAAGTTGGCTCTGACACTCTTGGCTCTGGCGGCGGTGGCCACCGCTAAAAATATCAACGTCGAGGATGCCATCGACCTAGACGACATCACCGCCTACGGATACTTGGCTAAGATCGGTAAACCTCTTGCCGACGAAATCCGCAAAGCTGAGGAGGCAGAGAGCGCATCCAGAATTGTTGGTGGTCAGGCCTCCAGCCTCGGACAGTTCCCCTACCAGGTAATAACCAGTATTTCTGTTAAGACACCTTCATGGTGGTAGCCCAAACCACTCACCACGTCATTCATCATCCTTATTTTGTGCAGGCTGGTCTTCTCGCTGACTTCGCCGGTGGCCAAGGAGTGTGTGGTGGTTCCTTGGTGCGTGCCAACCGTGTTCTTACTGCTGCTCACTGCTGGTTCGATGGCCAGAACCAGGCCTGGAGATTCACCGTTGTTCTTGGCTCCATCCGTTTGTTCTCCGGTGGCACCAGAGTTCAAACCTCCAACGTTGTTATGCACGGAAGCTGGAACCCCAGTAACATCCGTAATGACGTTGCCATGATCAGGCTGAACTCCAACGTTGGTCTTTCAAGTAAGCATTGCATTCAATTTAATTTTTTAGTTTAATTAACTATATTTTATTTATCAATTTAATTCCCTCAAGTCCGTTTTGCTATAGTACTATCACACATTTCAAGTTTCCTAGTGCGAAGCGGTAAGAAGTGGAATTCGTTTCTAGAGTCTATTTCCTGAAAAATACTGGGTGAACTTAAATCCTGAATGACTGTTCATTCAGGATTTCCTAGATAATATTTATATAAAAAAAGATTAATATCGTTTCAGAATACACACGATGTAATAATTTATCTATTTTTCTTCATTTTGAATGAATTTATCACATTGTGTTTGAACAGACACCATTGCCCTCATCGCTCTGCCCAGCGGTAGCCAGCTCAACGAAAACTTCGCCGGTGAAAACGCCGTCGCTTCTGGATTCGGTCGCACCAGTGATGGCAAGTATTTGGACATATATCAAGGATTCCTTAGTTTACTGAACTGACTAATTTACAAGTGTTTTAACTGTACAGGTGCTGGTGGTGCTATCACTACCAACCAGTTCTTGAGCCACGTCACTCTGCCCGTGATCACCAACGCAGTCTGCAGATCTTCCTTCCCTCTGATCATCCAGGACTCCAACATCTGTACCAGCGGCGCTGGTGGCAGGAGCACATGCCAGGGTGACTCCGGTGGCCCTCTTGTTGTCACCAGAAGCGGCAGGCCCCTCTTGGTACGTTACTTTGGAATACAAACCTTATTATGAACAATAAGATAATGTATGCACCTGTTACATTGCTAAATATTTGAACTTCTCCTACAGATCGGTATCACTTCCTTCGGATCTGCCCGCGGTTGCCAGGTCGGTTCCCCCGCTGCTTTCGCCAGGGTCACCTCCTTCATGAGCTGGATCAACGGTCAATTGTAAACAATCTGCAATAAAACACGAATAATTACGCATTACTGACAAGAAAATGTTTGCATATTCTTAATAAACTGCTATTATAACAAAATTAATTTTGTTTTCTCTTCAATTTCTCTTTAATACAAGCCCAATAGATTCTTAGGAAAAAGAAGGCATTAATAGTCATGCTATATTTAAGGGATAAAAATATTACGTCAGTACAATAGTCTCGTGAATTTCAGAAGAAACGGGCAGTTGTATTATATTTGTTTATTTAGAGCTAAGTATGGGGAAAACGTTTCACTTTCGATACTACGAGTATTTAATGAGTCCATTTTGAAGCTGCAGCTTTCTTTGAGAACTATTTTATGACGCGGCATTAGTTGAAGACTTGGCGATTAACGAAGCGACCTGGTTGCGGCAATTATTACGCTAATTAAATTTACGCTATGTTATGACTAATTTATTCCATAACAACAGCTCTGGAGTTCACCCACTAGTAGCCCCATTAGGTATCAGTAGTGCTCTAAGAGTGCGCTTTTACACTTCTTTGCTTTTACAATCTGAGCTCACATACTTCATTTTCCATTCGCATTCTTCATTCATACTACACATTACAAATGAAGCTTTTAATATTTTTTTATCAACCCATTACAGCATAAAGTTTAGCACTTATTATGATTTTAATTGAATTAATTATTATTTAACTAATTATTCACAATATATTATTATAGAATTTTCTAGCGTCCGATCCGCGATTTATCCGACGTTATGCTGTAATGGGTTAATGAAGTAACTATCTCGAGGTAACCTGGGTGTCTTCAAGCAACCTATTCATTCGGGAATAGGTTGCTTATGGGCAGACGTGCTCCATCGTAGGCCGCATCATCACTTACCATCAGGCGAGATAGCGGCCAAACGTCGACCCCGTCAAATATAAAAAAAAGTATTCTTACACACTGCATTGATTTCTAGTTATAAAAATTCTACTACGTCTGTTACGTAACGAAAATCAACTATTAGCAATTCATCTCTAATCTTAACAAATTAGCTATACCATAGTTTTACGCGGGTCGGTAAAAGCCGTTGCAATACATTTTAGAGGCCCAGGGAAGTGTGACGTGGCAATGATGACGTCACGTTATACGCTGATTCTAATTGGCGTTGGTGTTCGCCGGCGTCGGTCCATGAGTCGATTTGACGTTTCCCGGGTGCTAACGAACGTGTTCACGAGTACTTTGTTTACAAGCTGTGGGCATGAAACAACACATACCAAAAGATTTCTATATACATGTTTTTTTCACATCACATAATTAAATTGACTCTAGCCGATCCGATTCCTGCTCAAAGTAACTCTTTGTGGTATCCACAAATTGTTGTTTCGGGTCTGGGTGTCATATGCATGTGAAATTGTATGTTTGTAAACGCATCCACCACACAGGACAAAATATAAGTGTGGAGCAACGTTTAAAAAATAGACAAAACGCACATAATTTCACAAGTCTCGAATAGTAATACTCTCTAGTAGTTGATGTATTAGTAAAATTTATTCTTCTATGAATTAATAAAATGCCAAAATTATTTATTTAAAATAGATCAGGAAGGCACTTTTGAACGTCAAATCAAATACATACAATAATATTAAAAATGTCTGTCAGTCCTCTAGTGAAGTGTTAAGTGTAGATTCCTCTGGAGAAGAACGAGCAAGAAACTCTATACGTAACTCTCTCAATCAGGTTCATAATACAATTCTTTTAACATTGTTTCGATTACTTCAACTATGTGAGAACCATAAATATATTTAACGAATAATTCAACGATACGTTATCAATATCGGATAATTTTCAATCAGATAATACTTCTATTATAGATGAGATCTATAATACTTGTAATTGTAAACAAAAACAATTAGCAATGAGACAAAGAATTGCAAACAAACATCTTCATAGGATTAATAAAAATGAATCTGTTTTTATTGCAATTTTTGGAAAATTGAAACTGGCCCACTTATTTAGTTTCGTTTTTATTAAATTATTTTTAGCATGTTTCTATTGACTCCGCTTAAGTCATGAGACAATATTCTTTTTTTATTTGTAACTACTACTCTTCCGCTGCTCTGCTCAACTTCTGTAGATCGTAGCCAGATGTTTTATAGCCTAAAGCCTTTCTCGCTAAATGGACTATCCAACCCAAAAATATATTTTCCAATAGAACTAATAGTTCCAGAAATTAACGCGTTCAATCAAACAACAGTTTTCCGCCCACTGTTGGGCTCCTATTGGTTATAGTTTGATATATCCTTCCTAGATGAAATCCATCACATAAATATTTTTTCAAATCGGACCAGCCTTTCCTGATTAGCGCGTTGAAACAAACTCTTTTAGCTTTATACAATGTGATAGGTGTGAGACTTTTAACCCGTTAAGGCTGAGTACTATATCTAATTTTATCGACAAAAGTCGGGGGTCTTAAAGGGTCGAATCCCCAATAACACTAACAAATTTGTGGCTATTTTAATATCTTTTTTACTTTTTTTTGATATCAAAGGTCTGTATGCGCCGTAGAAACAAAAAAAAAGACAAACGGTAGCTAATAACCTTCGGCAAACTAATTCAGCGTACTTTTTTCATATGTTTGATAATGTTTTGGTGAGAAAAAAAATCATTTGTGAATTACTTTTTACCGAAAAAAATCAGTATTTTTCAATATTTTCAATTGAGGGTTCAACCCCCATATTATTTTTTTACATGTCGATCAAATTAGATGTAGTACTCAGCCTTAACGGGTTAGAAGTCCCACCCCTATCACATTGTATAATAAGTATACGATAAGTATAAAATTTGTACCTAAAGAATATTTGTAATACATGGTATATATAACACAAAAAACACTTCAATATTCTAACGTAGGTGTTACGCATACAAGTACGTGAATTTAATTTATTATCGTTTATTACAAGTGTAAGTAGATATAGTACAAAGTCGTCTTTATTAAAGTGATAATGCATCAAACGTGACTAAAATTTACTAATTAATCATAAGCTAATCCGACTGAGGATGTAGATAATGTCAAAATATACCGATTTGTTAGATTTTTCATTAAAAAGTAATCAATATTTAATTGCATAGCTATAATTACATACTTTAGGTATTGTTAAAATAGTAATAGTGCGACTGGTGTAGGTTCTTTTATGAAACTACATTCATAATGCCTCTACTACTATATCTATATAACTTTTAAAGCAAGGATCAGGATCAAATCTAAAAAAATATTGAACAAAGAAATGCGCGAAACCAATAATGAGCCGAATAATATTTACAGAATAATAACTTAAAATGCATAGAAAGTTGAAAGATCAAATAAAAACACAATATGTAGAGCGTAGTAGTAGCATAACGTAGGAGCGTAGCCGTAGCGTGCGTAATAGCGTAGCCGTAGCGTTGCGTAGTAGCGTAGCCATAGAGACTATTTTTTGTATGATTCAGAATGCTTTACATCACACTTTAGAACATACCTACATTTGTTCGCTTCCTGGCATGACATAACGCTCTGTTACCAAACATAGTATGAACTGTAGTTCTTTACGTATTTTAACAAAAAAATAATGATTATGATTAGAGTAACCGTAGCGTAGCATAGGTAAACTACACTATATTATTTTCAAACACTTTTCATTTATGGACACATTAGAAAATACAAAAAATGAAATGAAAATGAATGAATTAATGAAATAAAACATTTAAAGTACTATCCATTCTACAACTGAGTTTAATGTTAGTCACAAATTATTATCAAGTTATTATCTTGTTGTTTTCATGATATCCTTTAATGGGAAAATCCTTTTTACCTATAATCACTTCTTATCTCTTAATTGTTACTTCCCAATTTAGCAAGTTTCATTGTTACACAAACCTTTGTACGTACGAAATAAAAAAAAAACTGTCTTAAGCTTTTCCCGCCCTGGGCGAGGTCACAGGGAGTATCAGACTCTTACTGACTAAACCACCTCGTTCCTACTCCTGCTTTTCGAACCTCAGCCACGGTAACTCTCTAGGCAGTCCGCAGCTCTGTGATCAGCCCTACTAGGTCCCATCTGTGGTGGTCTGATGACTCTTTGAGGCGACGCGCCGCACGCGCCGGAGCTGTCTTAAGCTGCTACATGTTCAACCTATTACACAATTACTACACATACAGTGACTAAGAAAACAATACTATTTTAATTTGTAGTAATAAATTACTAATTAATGTATTCATTACGTTATTGTTGTAAATATCACCAATTGCAAATAATATTGTTACTTTGTTCATAGCCAAGAAAGTAAAAAAAATATTTCAGTTTGCAAGTGAAATAATAATATAAAAGTCATGCCTCCATTCCTTCAAATAAAACTAGACTAGGTAGATTATTATCTAAGTAACTAAGTATCAACTCATAGACACTGTGAGTTTTCGCGCCCGCCCGTGAACTTGACGCGTTCTCGTCTTGAACAACACGAGATTTATACTACTTGATACTTGTCCAACAATAAGATATACTATATATTGGAATAAGTAACTATAGCTGCAGTACCTAAAGCCAATTTGCTTCATTTTAAAATTCAATCTCAAATTAAATACTACGTTAACTACTATGTTTAATATTTCTCCAAGATTCAATCTTCAATCCCCATACTTAACTGTATTTTTTATTATTCACACTTCTTGTACATTTAGAATGGGACCTAATGCCTAGTTGCATTCTCTAACAGTCAATCTTAATGTGACGCAGAGAGACAATATAGTAAAAGAAAATGAAACGTATAATTAAATTAATACGCAAATCATCTCTTCATTCATTTAAGAATGTCAATAAAAAGTAGAAGATATAGATAATCAGTACATAGATAATCAAGGTATATGACTTAATTTGTCATTTATAACATTGAATGTCACAACAAATTGTATTTGATAATTATTATTATCACTTTAACAGGGTTTATTTTATCTGGGTTTTTAACTGGGTTTTTCTCATAATAATGCTTTGAATAAAGCTGACTTTATTCTAATATATTATCTGAAAGGATTATTAGTTTTCAGTGTGATTGTAATTAGTGTTAAGCGATAATGTTGTGACATTATATGCCAAGCCAAGATTTATCATGCAGTAAAATAAATCAGGATTATGTTCGTCATAATTATTCGATTACATCGAAATATAATTAATATTTGTAGGTATCACACTAGATGATAGATTACAATTTAGACCCCACATAAAAGCACTTTCGGGGAGATTAAGCTTAGTTGCTTATGCAGTTAGGTTACATAATACAGCAAGGCTTGTCTCTTTTAGTTATTTTGATAGCAATATGTCCTACGGTATTTTGCTGTGAATGCGAGCTGCGAATGTAGATTCGAATGTAGAATGTAGATTGTTTGTCAGTTTATGTAGTATCAAAAATTCGGCAACTTTTTTATGTATGTTCATAAAAAATCGTTAGAATCTGATGGTGGTAACCCAGGGAAACCGAGGAGATCTTTTAAAAATTGGACAACTAGTGACTAGTGCGTGTGCGTTTATTTTGTTCTTTTTTTACATTTAAAACTACTACAATTTGGTAAAGGTTTGGAATCCATCCAATCGATATTTACTTGCAAAGTATCACGTCACTTTAGTCGCAGTACACAGAAACGTATCACCGTAAACTCCGTAATCCGGCGTGCAAGTTTATTAAACGTCAGTAACATGCGGCTCCGACTACCGTTCAGTAGAAAATTGAGATGAAACAATATAGAATTTCAATAAGTGCGACTGAAACAGACGCACTCCAGACATCGACAAACAATATTTAATAATGTACGTTTATTAAATTGCCCGTATTGTGCCTACTGTCTATCCTGAGATACGGGTTGACAATTTAAAAGAAAATATATTGGTTGTATTCTACAAATTTAATAGTATAGTATAGTATAGCAATAAAAGGTAAAAATAGAGCTAGGTATGAGTAAATGCCGTTCATCATTTAACAGAAAATGTAAGTACTTAAATCATTTTATAATCTTACTTAAAATACTTATCTTATTACTTACTACTTATAATAAGATTTTACTACTTACTTACAATACTTCATTTCAGTCAATTGCTAATTTATGTGGCTCGATTACATAACTGTCCAATATTATGATATTAAGTAACATAAACTGGGCATTTCCCTGCATTAATTTTTCACTAAGGACGAAAGGAGGTATTTATTATCTTGCTTGCCCTAGGTACAGACATCTAAAACCTATTTTTAAACGTCTCTTTAATGAGCTTGGCTTAGCTTTATCAGATCAAAATTTTATCTTAATTGTTTTCTTGCTTCAAATCATACGAGTACTTGAATGTTATTAATCTTTTGCATTATCTCTATCGCAGACTGTTTTAAAGCCACATAATTAATCAAAAATGTCAAAAAAGTGTTAATTATTTGATAAATAGCATAATGCCTATTATATCAGTAAATCTTCTCAGCAGATATGTATGCTTTAGTAATGTAAATACCTATCTAGACTTAAAAACTTTTGTTTGTTACTGGTATAGGAAATTACTTCCCTTCTCAATCAGCGATTCTCCAACATCCCTTAAATTCCTTACCCCCAAAAGGCCGTCAACGCACTTGTAACGCCTCTGGTGTTTCGGGTGTCCATGGGCCATTACCATCAATCGATCATGATCCGTCTGCTCGTACACCATAAAAAAGTAAAGTATTAAAATCAATATGTTAATTAGTGAAAACCTTTTAATCCCGAACAAGAAATCTGACTACGTCTTCTTGGCGAATGCCGTAATTTTAGGACATCTTTAAGTCCAGTATTCGATTGCACAGTAGTCGCGTTGGGGCACCTAGCTGCTGTACAGCGTGTCGCGATATCGATTCCAACACGAAACAACTTTTTGTGTGATTGTTGTTTCGGGTCTGGGTGACAAGTATATAAAATTTTATGTTTTTAAACGACACAGGAGAAAATCTTAGGGTGCGGCAACAAAAAATAAGTATATGCATAACACATTTTCCTACGACTTCCTTCCTTCG
This sequence comes from Spodoptera frugiperda, assembly GCF_023101765.2. Taxonomy (NCBI): domain Eukaryota; kingdom Metazoa; phylum Arthropoda; class Insecta; order Lepidoptera; family Noctuidae; genus Spodoptera; species Spodoptera frugiperda. Next base: position 5,543,740 of record NC_064217.1, on the reverse strand, counting down.
ACTACTTCTTATTAGGCCACTTACTACCACTCAAACTAAAAATTATTATCGCAACGAATAACACTCATTAAAATATCAATGGACACAAGGCGTCCATACATGGAAATATTTGATTATGTCTTAATTAATTAATTACATTTATTGGCACGTGTCATAAAAGCCTTACCAAAGGACATCAATGAAAATTGTTTTTTATTGATTTGTATTTAGTTGTTTAACAAGCCATTGTGTACAAAGTCATGTAGGTAGATTAAAAATGATGAATGTTCTTTTTATCTACATTATTTTAAAGTCGTACAAACCTACCTACGTGCATGTATTAAATGAAAATATTGTACGTATGTAGTAGGTACAGAATTATTTTATATTCATTAATAATATTTCTACATTTTTTTAAATGATAAAGATCATAAATTTCAGGATCTAATCAATGAGGAAAAATTGAATATTTCAACCAAAATACTACAAACGCTTCTTTACACTTGGGTAAAGCCCTGTAAAATAATAATGTAGGTACTAGTGTTTAATATTCTAGTTTAATCTAATCCCACAAAAACATTCTGTAAAAAACTAGCCAAGCCTCGATGGAGCTGCTTGTTTATCTCTATTAGAGTTATGATGATGTATTATCAAGACAAAGTCGTGTCAAGTCACATCAGTGTCAAACGTTCCTTATTGAGATTTCCTTATATATGACTGTCTGTTGAACATTCTTTTTACGTTAGTGTATTTTTTTATATCGTGTCTAGGAACTAAATGACCTACAGATTTGAAATTTTGGATATGTAATAATAGCTTACTGGATGACGAAAATTTCTGCGTTCTAATCTTATCCAGAAATTCTCAAATAGTTCCTAAAAATGCGGCGAAACGGTTTCAGTAAAGGATGGCACGGCAGTGTTTGCTTCGCGCTCGTCTTGGCGGGAGCACTGCCATGCCCCCAGATAACACAATACCCAATTTAATACAAAAATTACGTAACAGATTGAGCTACGTATTATACATTAGCGATAGTTGCGCCCATGCATATCAGACGGCCTGATTATAAAAATTATGACAAGTATTTTCTGTATTACCTTCAATGGTTCCGTTTCTGTTAATACTCGCTAAGTACTTCACCTTGGCCACAGATTACTTATATTGATATTTATGTCTGCCGGTAATACGGTATCCTGCATATTCTTTATCATCTTTTATGAGTAGGGAGATGGATCACCTGTTGGTAGGTAACTGATTAGCACTGCCCATGGACACCCGCAATACTGAAGAAGTTGCAAATGTATTGCTGACCTGTTATGTGTTTATCTGTACGTAATATTTGCTTACTTTGTGTAAAATCCTCATGGAACCACTCCTTCTGGGAAAGAAATAAGAGCTGAAAGAATTGTACCCCATGAAATACACCGAGGTTTGTTCAATAGGATACCAACCTCACTTATATTCTAAGGATAGGTACGTATACTCGTCGCTCTGTCAGATTATATACATTAGTATTTTCATGTATATTTATAGCAATAAAAAATATTTAGCTAGCTATATACTACCTATATAGGTAAGTTATACAAAGATGTATTTTCATTAGGCACCTAACCTAACATCGTAAAGGTCAAAATTGTATATCATAATAATTATCTCTACATATAATAAATCTGTAGAAGGGTCAATTCTGTACATTGAAAATATTGATATTTAATAGCAGCATTATTATAAATAGCAATGTTACTGGATCGATACCAAACCCAAATATGTGATTTTTTTTTGTCTGTCTGTATGAATGGATGTTCAGGCATCACGTGAAAACTAACGGTTAGATTTCGATGAAACTTGGTATCATTATACCTTATTATCCTGGGCATAAAATAGGATACTTTTTATCCCGAAAAATACGTAGGAATAAAAGTCTAAATTTTTCAGTTTTATACTACAGAACGCGAGCTCAACAGCATGGGGCTTAGCCGTATTTGGGTGCAATTGGGACTCGAGGTGGCGCTCCACAAGTCCGAGGCCATGTGTTTTTATGACCGCGGGACCGTGTCACCTCCGGATGGGTCCCAAATAACGGCAGGAGGGGTTACCATCGGCGTCGAGACGACGATGAAGTACCTAGGACTCGTCCTCGACAGTCGATGGAACTTCGTGGAGCATTTCCGACGTTTGGCTCCTAAGTTGGAACGGACGGGGGCTGCACTTAAGCGGCTCCTGCCCAACCTCGGGGGGCTAAATGCCTCCTGCCGGAGGTTATACGCGGGGATCGTGCGGTCCATGGCCCTCTACGGAGCCCCTGTGTGGGCGCCGACCCTGATGCGGCGACCAGCTCGGGCGCTGCTCACGTCACAGAGGGTCATGGCCATCCGGGTGATCCGCGGATATCGCACGATCTCCGGAGAGGCGGCTAACCTCCTTGCCGGACTCCCGCCGTGGGATTTGGAGGCGAAGGTGCTCGCGCGCGTCTTTAGTTTGCGCGCCGACGCGCGTCGCCGGGGCGAAACTCCACTGCCGCGCCAGATTAGTGGATGAGCTCCGGCGCGATCTCATGGCGGAATGGCAAAGCGACTGTCGCAACCGAGGGCTGGGCTCGCTGTCAAATAGGAGTGGCTAGAGAGGCGCCACGGCGTCCTCACCTACCGCCTGACGCAGGTGCTTACCGGACATGGAAGCTTCGGTTGTTCCTGTTTCTGATTGGGCGGGAGTAAACGCCCGGGTGTCATCACTGCGAAGACCGCCCGGAGGACACGGTGGAACATACGCTTGCGGTCTGCCCTGCGTGGGCTGAGCACCGCCGTGTCCTCAGGGATGTGGTCGGCGAGCCCTCTCGCGTCCGGCACTGATACAAGCCATGGTGCGTATGCCGTCTCCTCCTTCTGCGAAGCAGTCATGCTAGCTAAGGAGGAGGCGGGGCGCGTGAGAGAACGAACCTCTTCACGCCCCAGCCGTCGCGAGAGACACTCCGGGCGTCGGGGATCGCGCGACGATCTCCGGCCACCGTAAGTGCGGGTCTGCGGACGGCGAGCAAGGGTAGCTCGCCGCCCGACCAGAACCAGACCCGTGCGTGCGGCGCGTCGCGTTCTGCGCGCGCCTCAAAGAGCCATCAGACCACCACAGATGGGGCCCAGTAGGGCTGATGCCTAATCCGGAGCTGCGGACTACCTAGCGGGTTTACCGAGGCTCGGAGCTCGACCAGGAGTAGGAACCCGGTGGTTTTTAGTCAGTAACAGTCCGACACTCCCTCTCGCCTCGCGCAAGGTGGGAGAAGCCATTAGGTGATTTTTCACCCTTAAAAAAAAAAAAGCCGTATTTGGGTCCAATAGATATTTATAAGATGTCATTGTCAGAGTTACTCAAAATGGAGAAATAAAACATCTACGCGAAGACCGACATCCGCGCGGACGGAGTCGCGGGCGGAAGCTAGTCCATAATATTTACGCAAAAATTCCATATTTATTTTAATTGAATTATCTTATTTCATAATAAATATTTATACCATGGTTATCTATCTATCTATCATCGTAACCTTTGCTTGGGTCTAGGTCATATCGTTCCTTGTTTACGTGTGTTGGTGTTGATGAAGTAATATTATGATCCCGTGGGCATATAATTTGCCAGTCCATCTTGACACACTGAACCAGTCACCATGGGTCGGCTTACACCAGAACAGAAGAAATTTTACAAAGACAATGGTTACATTTTACTCAAAAATCTAATTTCTGAAGAAGAATTATCGCGAGTGATAGATGAATATGACAAGTTATTTAAGAGGAAGAATCTGGAACAGATGGAAAATTCTTGGGTCGGGAAGAACGAAGACAACAGGAAAAGTGATAGCCCTTATACTGTAAGTGAGCGGTTAATCATTTCTTTATAACTGTAGGTACGTCTGCCAGTCTCTAAAAATATAAAAAATCCAAAAATCATGAACCGATAATCGATAATTAAGACGTGTCCAGTGTTTACCGTTTGGTCCGTACGTTAATTTCGTAATGGATATGTCACCTCTATTCTTATGTTTTCTTCTGTAAGTAATAGACCAGCTTCAGCAAAACTTTCACGATCTGTTAACGACAATTTTTTTTTACCTGTGGATCTTCTACCGAGAAAAGTCTTATGAACATCATCCATTTTGGTCTAAGATGAAAAAATATAATAATCTATTGTACATCGTATCCCTTGAACATTTATTTTAGAAAGGCACCAAAACTGTGGACTGTGACTTCTCCCGCTTTGGGTGAAGCGAGCGGGAGTGTCAAACTGTTACTGACTAAAAACTACCCCGTTCCTACTCCTGCTTTTCTTCCACTTCTTCTTTGCCTTGCTTTAGGGAAAAACAGACGTAACACGTAAGATTGAAAGTTATTTTTTCCAAATCCATTATCTTAATTATACCTACTCGTGTTGCATTTATATAATCACATGTTTCGTATGATGGTGATAAGTAGTTTAATGACGAAAGCCAGCGTCTTCCGATCGTAAGTAATTTATAACAATGCTACTATCGGTTAAAGATTAATAAAGATCGTAAAATTGATTGCAATCTAAACATAAACAGCAAAATACTTAATTAAATTGTAAAATATCTACAATCTCAGTGAATTTGATTTCATCAATAAAATACTATCGTAAAGATTTTTTATCATTCACTTAATCAATGAAAAATTACTTAGTCCATTTAGAAAAGTCTACGTATCTACCTACCTACTTACAAAAGATTTATCCATGAGATAAAGTAGCTGCAAATAGGTAGTACACTGTCTGTCCTTATACATCTATTAGGACACATTTTCACTCGTTTCACTCTCAATTACACAACTAACGCTGTTTTTCAAATATAAAATTAAAGACTGCTTTGTTTCACGCACATTTCACCCACTCCCACTAGTGATACCTAATCTAGTTACTAAATAAAAAGTATTTTTTTGAAGGCGGAAAATAATCTGATGACTTCTCCCACCTTGGGCGAAGCGAGAAGGATTGTGAGACTCTTACTGACTAAAAACCACCCTGTTCCTACTCCTATTTTTCGAGCCGGAGCCCCGGTAACCCGCAAGGCAGTCCGCAGCTCCAAAAAATAAAAAGTGCCTAAGAGATAAGTCAATTCCCATTCACCGGCTACGAACTCAGGTTAGGTACGACTCCCTGTAACGACCAAGCAAGCTAATGTTCTAACATTTCTTATAACCCAGGTAAAAGGAGTTCACAATCTACAACACCACCATGCTGTGTTTGGAAAGCTTCTGTACAACGATGAGATTTTGGACGCTCTAGAGGACGTGATGGAGACAGAGAATATCATGCTGCATCACACCAAAGCGCATTTCAAACCACCAGAGAAAGGGGCTTCTTACCCTATGCACCAAGTAAGAATAGTATAATTAATTTCCTATTCCAATTTTGTCCAATCTAATGCTGGATATGAATTTGGCCCTGATAACGAGCAACTGCAAAAGTGACTCAAAGATTGATCAACCGGTCACTGCTAGTTACTAAACACTCCCACACACACTCACTTACGCAAGAAATATTTCTTCCAGGATTACCCCTACTTCCCGTTCGAGAAGGATTCCATGGTGGCAGTGTTCATCCACTTGGACCCAGCGACCCCTGAAAATGGAGGATTACTTGTATACCCTGGCTCTCACAAACTTGGACCTCTAGAGGATGTCGGGAAACTTCAGGGCAACTTCCATTTTGTTGATCAGGTCAGTTACACAGTTAGGGTAAAACAACAAAATAAAATAATAACACTGCTATTTTAATTTCACCCTTGTAGTTTTACCAAGTAAAACTAAGTTTAAAAGTCTATAAGCTCTTATTACCTATGATACCTACTTTGTTGCGAAACAGCGAGGTTCTCTAATACAGTACCTTTAGTACGAGTATGCGAAACGAAATAGAAACGACAGCGCTCGGCACTCTGATTGGCCGGCTTGATTAAGCAACCAATCAGAGCGCCGAACGCGCTCTCGTGTCGTTTAGTTTAAACGTAAAGCAAACACATAGATACTAAGGGTATAGACATTGTCTGCCTAAAATAGAACTTTTTTAAAAACTTACTTTGATTCCGATGTGCTGTATTACACTATATTTGATTTACTAAAATGATGTTATTTCTTATTTTTTCCAGAATAAGTTCCCTATCGAAAAAGCCACACCAGTTGTTGCTGATCGTGGAGATGTGGTAATTTTCTCCTACTTCCTTGTTCATGGCAGCACGCAGAACTTATCTGACAAACCTCGTCGTATGTTCCTCGCTCAATTCGCGTCTGCAGACGATAGGCCTATAGGTGACCAAAGGCCCCAACCAGGATACGGCTGGCTGCTGAGAGGCGTCAATTTGGCAAAAGACGCTGCTACCTCAAATCAGCATGGTTATAACTGAAAAATGTGTAAAAATTCCTACGACCACTTGGGATGGGATAACAATCTCTTGCGTTTATTATAATATACCTACCTAACAAAAATCTAAGTGTTTATTTAATCAAATAAAGTATTTTACGAATACATTGTGTTTTTTTATTTACCTATTTAATTGTTATCTACTGTTGTACGTGGCGGATATATCTACAAATAAATTCTCAGTATGTGACCTCTTGCAGATAGCAAAATAGTAACAAAATGAGTGTCAATTCACATTATTTTGATTTTATGATTTTTTGCTGCTGGTAACATTTGTTAATATATTTTTTACCTTTTTTAACGTCCTTGCTTTTTACTACGAAATCATGCTACGCCTTTGTTCTGAGTGTTCTTGATGCTACTTAATAGTAATATTTTAATTTACAAAAATATCCTTTTTATTTAAATATAAAAATATTATGCTCAAGGTACACGCAAAATTGCTCTGGAACGCTAACAATGGCGTCCACAGATTCGTTATCTGTGCAACAGACATTTTGTTCATTGTGACAGTGACACAGTGTGACAGAATAGCAGAAACAAGCCAATTATTCTGGAAAGTTATTTATGTTTTTCTAGAAAATGAACGACAACGAAGATGAGCTGACCACGTTTTGTGATTCGGCGGTAATTCTTTTATCCATATAAATAATAAAAACCATGAAAAATGACAATAATTTTTCACTTGTTGTTGTGTTGTTTTTTGTAGGCATCTCTTGTCGAAGGATGTCGCCTACCTGTGCGTATGCAAGGAGGAGATGACTGGCCTTTAGCTGAAATTATCAGTATTAAAGAAATCCGTGGACAACGAGGATATTATGTGCACTATGTGGACTGTAAGTATTGTTGTAAACAAATGTGTTAGCTCAGTATTGGCATGTCCGTCAACTAAACAAGAAATCTTCTGTTAATTCTTTCTAACAGCAATTGCTAATGACTTAAACATATATATATATAGTTTTTAATAACATTATAATAGTGCTTTAGGACTTAAAAGAGTAAATTTCATATGAAAACAACAAATTTTGGTTAAATGTTTGTTTACCGATAACACAGATCCTATCCGAAGCTGTTCTATAAAGCAAATAATATTGTACTCAACTACCTAAAGTGATTTATAGATACTATTAAGTGTAATTAAATAGTTTTGTACAAAATTAACTCATATTTAGTCTTATCTACATAGAAAACCTAAGATTTTGTGTAATAACGGGAGTCAGTAACAGTACTATCAACTTTATCATGACAATTTTTACAATGTTTCAGTCAATAAACGTCTGGATGAGTGGGTGGGCGAATCCTGGTTGGACACGAGAAAGGTACAGTTTCCAAGAAGAGATGGAGTGTCCACGGGAGGTACAACCACTCCAAAGAAGACACACATCGGATCAGGAGGTGGCGTCATGCCTAATTTTATTAGTATGTGTTTTTGCTTTATTAGAAACTGGATGTTCATTACTCCATTCAAAACCCTGGTAACTACAGTGATTTAAAAATTATTTAGCAAATTATTTTTCAATTAAGGTAATTTGTTAACAGTAATTTGTCTAATTGCTCGTTGTTATCTAGAAAACGTTTTATGGCCATTTTATTTCATTTCATCATTATAGTCATTAACTTTTACTATCTTCAGATTTTTTGGGTTTCTGGGCAAAAAAATGTGCAGGTCACAGAAATGATAAAAAACAAGTATTTTGAGTAATGGTGATATATCATTTACTCAATATTTACTAGCCTTTTGACTGCAATTGGCTCTAAATTTCAAAATTATTTTCTTTATGATGGTAGATTGTTTTTGTTGCAGCTATTGTAAACTTCATGCATGTTTAATGTGTAGTATATAGAATGAATAGCTTTGTGAAACCTTAGTCTCTAGTTATTTTAAGAAAATAAGTGTAATTTGAAAATTATTGTTAGCTACGAACTATGATCGCTGACTAACCTCTCATAATCACAATTTACCATCGTAATATCATGATACTAAAACTCATCATCATGACAATTGGCCATTAAAAATAATATTTTTTCTGCAGATGACACTGTCTGCAATGAAAGTCAGAAGTCTAGTACCATACCGAGTAGACCTACTATTCCGAACCAACAAGTTCAGCCAAGTCTACCCCAACCTAAAGTTCATGAGAAAGCCCATTTAAATGCACTCAATGGTTCTACACCAAAAAATGCACTTGGTACGTTGAAATTTATGATTCAATTTTGTTTGTGTGCTTTGCGTTTTACAGCATTTTGTATACATGTATAACTTGAAATCGTATTTCGAAACATACAAAAGCATCTTTGTATGTGTTCGGAAATGGATAATAGATATTTATTTGATATAAAACCTCCCACCACCTTTTCTTTCCCATGATATACAGTATATTTTATGACTAATATAATATTTATGTATTTGCAGTTAAAGTATTTCCCATCTGTAAATGTTGTGTACTTATACTACTATTTATGAATATAATACTCAAGCATGTTGCTACCAAGTGAATGTGTATCTGACAGCGACCCCAGTTATTTAGCTTATACCATAATTGCTAAAACCTTTTTAAAGAAAGGGCCTTCTCGAAGATTTGTGGTATCAATAAGATACAACAAGTTTTGCAAGCTTTTTACAACTTAATATGCCTGCATGTAAGGTTCAAAATCAGATATTACATTGACGAGTTGTTTATTTCCATTATATACTCTATATATTCTCCTCTATAGTGATTGTCCAGCTTTAGCGTTTGTCCAATGTTTGCAATAAATGGTGGTTGGATTTATTTGAATGAAATAGTATCTAATTTACATAGTGATAAAGTTGGGTTTCGTTTTGTGTCCAACAAACGCTTATTCTGGAACATTCAAATGTTTGTTTTAAAGAGTTGAAGAAAAGTTGAATGGTTGCTAGTCCCACAGTATGTTACTTGTTTTCTTGTACCTTAATTTAAAATCTTTAAGGTGATAATTAATCCATTGTTTTTATAATACTTACTTGCTTTGTGATGCTTACAAAATATCTTTACCCATATGTTAACCGATATAGTAAGTACATACCTATATATTCAGATTTTATTTAAAGCTGCATTCTAATTATGAACATAGACCTATGTATATCGAAAGAGCTTATAATAATGAGCTTTATTTATATCATCATAGAGGACAATTTAGCCTATTTTTAATGTAATTTCTCATTGTTTCGTCTAACTTTAATGTGTAAGGTGTGGTGGCCGGTGAGCCGCGTCAGTTGGTGTCTCGTCCAGCAAGCCCAACGCTGGGCAACGACTCGTCGTCGCTCGTCAATGGCGGCGCTGTACTTGCGGCTGCCTTGCAGAAGAAAATGAATAGGAAACGGAAAGCGCCATCTATAGATAATGAAGTATGCTTTCTATTTTAAAAAGTATTTATTGGATGTGTGTGTTTTGGTGAGGTGAAGGAAATTGGAAAAATTGTGACGTCATATTTTAGACTTTATGTAGTACCTCGTTGTTATTTAACACTACAGTTCTGTATTTACTCAATGAGCTATAAAAAATGATTGATACATTTCAACAAAACTATCAATTCCCTGATCCCTATAAAAGTTGTATCTAGTCAATGAAGTTATTGTTTAGAAACAAAATTGTTTCAGATATAAACCTAAGATTTTAAGAATAGAAAACACTTAAATACTACTAAATCTCATAAAACATGTAAAATAAGCAGACTATTCTACCTCAGACCTCAGACAAACAAGGTAAACCCTTGGTTGATTATCATAAATAGAAACTTTATACTCAAATACAAGCAATTATTTACAGGAACCCAAGCAAAATTCTAAAACGTTTCAGGCGGAACCCGTTCCGTCTATAGAGAACGAGGGGAGTGAGACGACGGTGAGTGGCACGGCCACCCCGACCACTCGGCCGCGACAGTCGGGCAGTATGGTCGCGCATGGACACGACGACCTCGTCACACGTATGAAGAACATCGAGATGATTGAACTAGGGAGGAATCGGATACGACCGTGGTATTTCGCCCCTTATCCTCAGGTTTGTAGAGTTTGTTCTCAATTGTAGTTGTTTCTAGCATAATCGTAGCTGGTCTACCGGGGCTCCGGTTCGAAAAGCGCGGGGTGGTTTTTAGAGTAAGAGTCTTTCCCTCTCACCTCGGCTGAGGTGGAACGTCGTATGACTTTACCGGTATAATCGTGTGCAACGGCAGAGTACTTTTTTTATGGAACAAGCCGGTAAACGAGCTGACGGATCACCTGATGGTAAGCAATCGCTGCCGCCCATGGACACTTGAAACACCAGAGGCGTTACAAGTGCGTTGCCGACCTTTTGAGGAGTTAGGAGTTTAAGGGTTGTTGGGGAATCGGGTATTGAGAAGTTGGGAAGGCAGGAATTGGGCCTCCGGTAACATCGCTTACACAACGAAACACAACGCAAACGTTGTTTCATGACAGTTTTCTGTGAAGCCGTGGTATCACTCCGGTCGAGCCGGCCCTTTTGTGCCGAAGCATGGCTCTCCCACACTTGAAAAGTTGTTATGTTATTTTACACTACCTCTATTCTTCCCGGCGCGGGCGTAGGTATTATGAGGGCCCACGCTTAATGAACAAAGTATTTTTGTTATCTGACTCCACTACCTCTGCACACAATTTACTTACTTACTTTGTTTTCTAGGAAATGGTTAACCTGCCTTGTATTTACATCTGTGAATTCTGTTTGAAATACAGAAAAAGTAAAAAGTGCCTTGAAAGACATTTGGTAAGTTTTCCTTATGATTTAACTATTTAGAAAAGTATTTAGTACCTCAAGCTAAACAGAGAACACTTTATGCTATAGTAAAAATTGTCTGCCTCATTGGTGGTTTCAAATGTGAAACGATATTTTGGATTAATTTCCCATAACATTTTGATGAGTAATTAAAAATGGGAGTTATAACGGAAACTGCTAACGATATAATGGTATATTAGACTGCACGGTTGGTGCGATGGCTGGGCAACTGGCTACCGCGAAACGTGTCGCGGGTTTGATTCCCGCACGGAGCAACTTTTTGTGTGATCCTCAAATTGTTGTTCCGGGTCTGGGTGTGAAGTGTACGTGAACTTGTATGTTTGTGAACGCACCCACGACACAGGAGAAAAACCTAATATGGGGGGCAACGTGTTAAAAGAAACCTTATATTCTAGAATTAATATAAAACCTACCTTTTCCCTTCCAGATAAAATGCAAACTAAAACATCCCCCAGGCAACGAAATATACCGCAAAGGCAGCATATCATTTTTCGAGATAGACGGACGAAAGAACAAATGTTACGCTCAGAATCTCTGTTTACTAGCCAAGCTGTTCTTGGACCATAAGACATTGTACTACGACACTGACCCTTTTCTATTCTACGTTATGACTGAATTCGATGCCCGAGGTATGTTGTTTACCTGTTCGAGGAATTTCTGCTTTAATATTAAGAGATAGGGTTTGTTTTTGATTGATGACAGTTTTGTTTTTCATACATTTTTGTCGCTTGGAAATCTACTCTTTTACTTGATTGATTTAAAAGCAATTGAAATAAGGTCAGGCGGGGCAAGGGCGCCATACTATTTGCATAGATGATTTCGACGCAAAATATTTTTTTTATGCTGACTTATGAGTGAACTTTTATTAAATTATCAATATTTGGATTGTTGTAGCTGCAAGAAACGTTGGTAATATCCATTCTATCCATATTTTTACATTATTTTCAACGAAATTGGAAAACATGGTTACAGGCGCACTTGCCTCTGGAAACGGGGCAAGTGCGCCTGTATAAAAAAAATAACGTTAAAATTTCAAGTTACCAGAAATACTGATAATATACTTAATAGAACAAACAAATGAACTCATTACTCTTGGTTTCTTTTTAATTTACTCATTCTATAGGCTACTGCAGCTTCTATACCATATTTGGGGCAAGTGCGCCATAAACTTGTAATCAGGGGTTCTAAACCTTAATTGTGTTTTTTTTAAGGTAAATAATGCTGATGTATTTAAATAAAAATGTTTGTCTAGAGTAAAAGAAATCTTTATTAAATCAAATCAGACTTATATTTTTATGCATTAAGTACTTAAAAATTAAAAGTAGGTAGGTAATAATTTTTCCTTTGATGCGAATACTTTGGTAAGTACGAACCATCTGCAAAAAACCATTATAATTAGAATTTACCAGCCACCCATGCAATACTATACAAGGTGTAAGGGACAGCCCTCCACAAACTTTAAGGGCTTGCTCAGTAGACGAAACTAAAAACCCCTACACAAGATTTTTTTTCAGGAAACGAAAAAAAAAATTGGCCTCTTCATACAAAATTATAAACTTGATTGGACAGTTTGTATGGCAAGGTCGATTTGTTTTTCGTTTCCTGAAAAAAATCTTGTGGAAGGTTGTTCAGTTTGATCCACTGAGCAAGCCCTTAAAGTTTGTGGAGGGCTGTCCCTTACACCTTGTATAGGATGTCATTGACATCGTACCGCAAACGAATACCATGTATCCAGTACATGATTCTGGACCCCCAGTGGTGAAATTTTTCGTCGGCTTTTTTTGAATTTTTGAAAAAAAAGTCGTGTTTTTTTTTTATTTTTACCTGTGTAAAATCGTTATTCTAATCAAACCCGATGACATTTTTAATTTGGAATGTAATTCATTCATTTTTTTCGCAAAAAAATGTTAAAATAACGTTTTTATACAGTTTAATTTAAAAAACGTAAAAATTTAATTTCAAAAAGAAATTAAGAAAAAACCGACAAAAAATTCCATCACATCTAGAGATTAAATTCTTAATACGAACTAAAATCATTCTTTTTTCCGAGGCTGTCGTGCGTCGGCTAAGAAAATAACTAAATCATAAAAGTTGACGACTTCTGGCTTGGGGGAAGTGCGCCATATAACTAAAAATTTAGGCGCACTTGCCTCACTTGACTATTTTGAGGTTAAGATTTTAAATTCAATAAAAAAATATTAATTTCACTAGATAGGACTAAAATACAGCCACAGATTTAAAGAAAAACAACAAAATTCTGTACTCACCTTATTGGTTTGCCGCAACACATAAAATTTTTGGGGATTTAAGGAGATTAACACGAGCTCATCTCTGGTAACAGGTTTAAATGACACTAAAACTAAAATGGCGGTTACGTCAAGTTATGGTGAACAGAGACATCTGTTATGTTGAAATAGAACTGCATTTGAGTTTGTTGTACATTGATGTAAGATGTCGTTAGTTGTATTACATCTGTAGTTTTCGATATTTTTATGGTAGGTGCGCTTACCCCGTTGGCGCGCTTGCCCCGCCTGACCTTAATAAACGCATTATATTATCTGCGACATAAACTGCACGGTTTACACAGTGGCTGGGCAAACTGGATGCCGCGCAACGTGTAATGGCACCATTTAAAAAAAATCTCTAATCAGCCAATCTACATAAAATCTAACATTCATCTATAGTAAAAGCCAAAAGATTGAATGCAGCATATTGCTAACTAATTAAGTTTACACTTACAAATTGTACAACTTCATATTCCAGGATTCCACATAGTAGGATACTTTTCTAAAGAGAAGGAGAGTACAGAAGACTACAATGTTGCTTGTATATTAACACTGCCTCCATACCAAAGGAAAGGTTATGGAAAACTTCTTATAGAATTTAGTAAGTAACACATACACTTATCTTCAATAGTCCTTGATACTTCGTTGTTAGATATTTTTTTCATACCTTTTTACTATTTATTTACTTTTTTTCGAGCCTCTACATAGGAGTAGTTGACCACTAACATAGATATACAATGTGATAGGGGTGAGACTTCTAACCCGTTAAGGCTGAATACTACATGTAATTTTATCGACAAAAGTCGGGGGTCGAAGGGGTCGAATCCCCTCCCCCTAAAAATTATGGCTATTTTAATATTTTTTTTGATATCAAAGGTTGTATGCGTCGTAGAAACAAAAAAAATACGACAAACGGTAGCTAACAACCTTGGCTAACTAATTCATTACTTTTTTCATATGTTTGATAATGTTTTGGTGAGAAAAAAAATCATTTGTGAATTATTTTTACCGAAAAAATCACTATTTTTCAATATTTTCAATTGGGGGTTCAACCCCCCATATTATTTTTTTTTGTCGATAAAATTAGATGTAATACTCAGCCTTAACGGGTTAGAAGTCCCACCCCTATCACATTGTATATCCAAATTTTTTTATTAAATTGATATAACCAGGCGCATTCAATGAATCGTTCTGGACCTTGTACTGGGTTAGATTCCCACATGAATAGATGTTGGTACCTACTATACTATTTATATTATACTTGCTAAAGGCCTCAATGTAATGTGTATCAATATTAATACTACACACCCTCGCTGTTTAATCTGTAGCCTTAGTATGAGTTTGCTTTACGTTTAAAGTAATTGAAACGAGAACGCATTCGGCGCTCTGATTGGTTGGCTAAAATAAACCACTCGTACTAAGGGAACCGCCTTTTTTCAAACGTCAGCCTATATTTTGTTTGTTTTTCTTATTATAACACTTATTTTTCCAGGTTACGAATTGTCCAAGTTTGAAGGGAAGACTGGATCACCGGAGAAGCCTCTATCGGATCTTGGTTTGTTATCATACAGGAGTTACTGGGCTCAGACTATACTAGATATCCTTACACACATCAAGCCAGTTGGAGATAACGAGAAACCTATTATCACTATCAAGTAAGAACAATATTTTTTAATTAATTATTATGTTTTTCGGCTTACTCACGTAACTATTTGACGAGGAACTCGACTAGTTTCAAGTCATGCTAGAGGCTCATATTTATGAGCTGCATTCCAAATTGTTACTGTTATGTTACATTGGAGGTCTGACGGTGTAGTAGAAATATGTCTCACTAACACTGCTTGACTGTTTAATAAGAATCGACTACGAGACAACAATAAACTAATATAACTGGGTACAGTTATATTATTTTATCGAACGGGTTGTACGGGTTCGACCCGCACGGAGCAACACTTCTTGTGACTCACAAATTATTGTTTCGGGTCTGGGTGTCTACATGTTATTAAACGCACCTACGACACAGAAGAAAATTCTAATTAAGTTTGGAAAAAAATATGGCAAAGACCAGGCAAAAAATATACGCCTGCCAAAAAAACCTACAGCCTAGAGCAGGCAACTGTCATGAGCTGTTTTAGGATTTGGAGGTACATACAAGTAACCTGACCCCGATTGCATGGGATTCAACTGGCGAGGGACCCCGACTACAGGGATTTAAAACCGTTTTAACAACTGTTTTATTCCACCCTTCTCTAAAACTTTCACCAACTATTTTTCAGCGAGATCTGCGAACTAACGAGCATAAAGAAAGAGGATGTTATAAGTACACTACAGAATTTGAACCTTATAAACTACTACAAGGGCCAATATATTATATCGGTCAACGAGGTGATATATCATTTTATTTAATACCCCTAGCGAATGTATTTTCTTGAATTTGATATGTTTTTAATCGTGATAGGAAACCTTGCAGCAACATGAAAAGGCGATGGAAAAGAGAACGCTGCGCATCGATCCAAAATGTCTCCATTGGACGCCTAAAGATTGGTCGAAACGGGCAAAATGGTATGTTTTTAAATATTGTTTTATTTTTTGCTATTACAGTTCATGACTGTGTTCGTAATTGCTCTATACAGTTTATTTTAGTAAGCAATACTTACCTAATATGAAATGAAGTTTTGCCCGCACAAGATGGTGCTAGTGAGGATTTGAGTCCTATTAGTCTAATAAGCTTAGCTGTCAACAGACTAATAACTTGACTTAGCAAATATTCTATTGGTTGACTTTAAACTACACTAGCGCCTCTAGTGACGCGAAAACTGTAAAGATTTCGGAAAAAACATCAAGTGTTAATAGATACGAACAACTGTATGGAGTAACAAACATATAAATATCATAATATCATGTCACCATTAATACAACATTTAGATTAAAAGAAGAAAACTTCACTGGAATCACCAATATGATGTGAAGTTAAGACTCTGGAGTAAATGTATTTTCTTTTGTCACCAGCGTTTGAAGGCATAGAGTAAAGGAGACGCGAGCTATCTAACTCTGGCTTCCGAAACGTACGCAGTTTGTTAATTTTGTATCTAACATTAACACTATGTTACTCGCATTTATTCATTATCTTCATTCATCCACGCTAACAGGCTTGGGATAACGAAAACTAATTATTGATTAGCAATTATTTTGCATCTATCATCTTATTTCTAGGTTATAAGGTGCTATTTCATTAGTTTAAGGTTCAAGTGGCCTTTACGAAGTATTCGTTTTGTTGCCAATACTCGTTGGTTTTAGAGTTGGTAGCTTTGCATTTCATTACCTCTCACGCTGATAAGGTAACCACTATGCATCGACTAACTCAATGTTCAAATCGCAAACCTTTCGAGTCTTTGGTGAATATTTCGTAAAGGTTATTATTATTACATAGGTATAAAAATAGTTTTATACTATCTTAGGTTTGTATTAACATTTGTGCTTGTGCTAAATAATATCGGTTGCTCATTTCACTACATATCTACTATTTCATGTAAATAAGAGAATCTATGTTTTATACACACTTTATACATAGGTTGATTCTTGCCAATGAATGGTTTAAGGTGTATAAATCTAGCCAATGAAATGGTTTAGCTTCATTGCGTGCATTTGTACTAAATAACTTTGTAATGAACGTGCGTTTGGAATGGGGGCTTGCGCTCTTGGTTTTACCACTTGTATAAAACCTCATATTATGTAAGGTCGATATAGCCCTTGTCGCAAACACCTCGCTTTCGCGGGCACTCATTAACACTGGTGCAACACTTGCTTAACACATCATTTACAATTTTTAGATATAAGAACATCCTACGAATGGGATTGGTATCGGATAATAATCGGCAAATATTGCTAGGAACTCGAACTTACAGTTACTACTTAGACCAGTAAAATTCCTTCTGAACCTAGATTTGGGAATCAGATGCTTAATTTTCTAGGAAAAAAGTAATGAGTTTGGGATTTTGACCTCAATGAAATCACCCCGTTTATGGCAATAGGCTCACCCCATATTACATGAGACTTATAACACAAATGGTGGAAAGTGGGTGTACATTGTATAGTAGCATTGCATACCGAAATGTGCACCTCTGCCTAGCCCTCCGGGATAATAGAAATAGAAATAGAAAAAAAGAATTCACTCCGGTGACCACCATCATATCTTATGAATCGGTTCTTCTTAATAAATCAGCACTAGAGTATAGACTTTACAACACATCTTAGTGTTAAGTTTTAATGCAAAAGGTGATGCTTATTACTATTTCAGCAGATGCACTGCATTATCCATTCTCAGCACAACAAACCTCACTTTAAATGTTACACTAATCCTCACAATATATCGATTACTAAACTCTTATTAACCCTCATATATCCATTAAAACGATAGACGACGACATTTTCGCGTTTCCGAAATATTATAAAGTACGTATTGAGAAGCCTCTATCTTAAACCCGTGAAAAAATTGCGATATTATCACTACAGACACAAGAATTGAAACTCATGTTAGTCACATCACTTAAATTCTCATAGTACTGACTTCTAGAGTATCTATAGTATTAAAGAATATTTTAGTCTTTCCGTAACAATCCCATTACACTCCTTGTATTGTGTATGTCTTGCTACAACACTACGTGGGTGCCATTAAAATATTCAAACGTAACGGTTTTTAACGGACTTTTTTTGAAATTATAGGTAGTTGGTGGCGCCGATGCTGTTTGGAAGATCACCCGACAACGGTAACAACTTATTCGACTGTCTTTACGGTAGTCAATACATAGTAAAATAGTTTTAATGTAGCATTTCTCAAAAAGTGTATTAATAGATATGTATGGTTAGTGTAGTAGTACAAATGTATTGAAGTATTGTGTATTCTACCTCGTACATAATAGAGTAGCTTATTCTTTTAGCGAGTTGTAAATATCTGGCCTGTATGGGGCTTGTTAGGTTCTTTTACTTCAAAATGTTTTAGCCAAGCTTTTTAATCAAAGTTTGCCTTTCATTTGGCCTAATCTCGTTGTGGTACTTTTATTATTTCCAAATTTGAAAATGGATGTCTTTTACTTTCCCTTATTGTGGATACGTTGCATGGATACCACCAACTATTTTATTAATTTTAAATCCGGAAGCCAAATTATTGTGATTCGAATATTTTTAATTCTTTAACCTTAAGGTTTAAATTCCCTTAATTTTTTTTTTAATAACTGATTTTGTCATTATGTTTCTTTAGAAACTTTTTGGGACTTTTAATTTTTGCTTCTTATTTTGAAATCGTATAGAGACAAGTTTTATAATATTAGTTCTATAAACTTCGTTTCTCAATTCCTTAAAGTTGCACTTTTTGAGATCTGCAAGCATTATAGATAATAATTTCTAGTCTCAATCAAGACCGGTTCATTTTTAAATGATTTGTGAGATTGTGTTGTATGTTTGAAATTCTGTTCAGTAATGCTCGCTACACTAGCCAAGTAAGATATTCAATACATTTCGATATGTAAGCCCTTATTGTGATATTAAATAATATCAGTTTTTGATTATTTCTTGTTTCATTGCTAAGCAATATTCCTCAATAGTTAATTAACATTATGGTATAAGGTTTTGGGGAAAGGATTCTTGGTACAAAGAAGGAAATTAAACATATTTGTATGCAATATAATGATTTATTCTTCAATATATAAGCGCAATAATTTTGCTTTGACTGTTAAAATATTTATATTCATGAAGCAGGTACAAGTGATGTTTACAACACTTACAAAACCTAATACAAATTATTATTTTTTTGATATTATAACAAACAACGGTTCTTACATGATTATGGTACAATTATGATTACATTTTAATCACTTTGTGACTTAATTAAAATTTTATTTTTAACGAATAATTATGAGTGTTCAAATTATTTTGTAAATCTATAGAAAAAATTTAAAAGGACTCGAATATCAAAGCATTAGTACATAGCAGACTTAAATAGCAAGATATAACAACAGATTATTATAAAAATTGATTCGAATACTCATATATAAATTATAAAGTTAAATCTTATTTTGTAACAACAATAAATCGTTAAACAAATGTAATACTAGTCGTCATATAACTTACAACCAAATGTTATGCAATAGTAATGTACTATCACAACTGTCCGCGAGGGCCAGCAGAGATACAGATAAATTAAGTAGAAGATGACGTCACACATTGGTCAGATAACATTATTACATGCAGCGGAAGAGAATGGAACCTGTAATGGTAATACAACTAATTATTCAGTCATTAGTAAACTTCTAAAAGTGGATATTTGATATCTAGGAAACTGGTTTCAAATACTGACGTTTCGTATAAAGTCATCATTATTTTGGTGTCAGGAACCATTCTTGTTCTGCGATGTAATAAATTACTGACCATCTCCAACGTGACAACGAATAGACCTTCCGGAAACACTAAACTATACCTTCTAAAGTTAATCTTATACACAAGATTACTACGACGGTACCATCACACTACAAAAGCGAATAAATACTACAAACTTTCAAACAATCAGAATTCATAAACATTGACCAAATATAATGAAGTAGAGAAAACTACAAATCTAAGGGAAGTCCATTACGTTTCGCATAATAACGGCCTAGAAACTACCATCCTGGAGACTTGAACTTCTTGTTAGACAAGATATAACAATGAACGTTTAGTTCTAATTGTGCTCTGTGTTAATAAATATATTTTTTCTTGCTATCACAATATTACCAACAATATAAAAATAAATGCTCGCGCGACTGACTGCTCAGTAAAGCAGCCACATGGACTAGGATCACTGGTATGCAGAAGGCACTGTCTTTGTATAGGTCTGCATAACTGTCTGGGCTTCACAACACACCTGCTTGGAACAGGCGCGGTATTACACAGTTGCGCAATAGTACAACTCCGGTTATTGCGCAAACGACCACGCCCATTTCCAAAGTCACTAGGATAATTTTCCATTTTCACCTTTCCGCCCAAACATCTACTCAGTACTTACAGTAAACTACTAACTCCATATAAAAATATCAACAGAAAACAAAATGGCTTTAGACCGAAATTAATATACAGATACAGAGGCACTTTACAATGGTGTTTTTGTGAACACTTTAAGCGACTTACGTACGTTAAAATACATTTAGTCCATTCATCAAAGTCATATGCGACGTTTTATTTTTTTATTAATTTTGTCTTTGTGTAATATACAATAAGGTTTTTAGTCGCATGACAATGACAAGTGACAAATGGTAGAATTCGTCATGTGGCTTTGTGTGCACATACAATTCGTTACGTGTACAATCTTAATTATAGAAATGTCAAGTTCTTAATATTAATTGATTATCGTTCGTAACAAGTAACGCTTGTTGCACTTAACAATAATATTAGGTATATCACGACTTACTCTGAGTTAAAGCACCTTAAAACTAATATTACCTTACACGAATTGTAACACATGTATATATGTGGAATATATTTTATCTCATTATAATCTGTGAATATACTTCTGTAACAAAAAATATATAATTTTGGAATTTCAACAGGAGGTACTGTATTACTATATCTATCATTGTACTGGAAGTTAAAGGCTATGTATTGTGATGTATTTGGGACTTTCATTCATTTATATTTTCGAGTTACCGATGTGGACTAGACACCAATGGTAATACTAAAACGTTCTCAACATTGCACCGTTTAAATCAGATCTTAATAAAAAAATATATCTTAAACAGATCAAAGCAAAATCATAGAACTTAAAAAAAATTAAAACGAATGGTAATTGTTAGAATTAGACACTTAGATAAAATAAAATATTATGTGAAATACCTACCTAAATAACTGTTACACAGTTACTGCTTCGTGTTAACGTAGTCATAATTACAATCGAATTGGGAGTTCTAGTTCACAACACATAAAAGAAAAGAGTAACGTTTAATTTGAATATTGTTTTTGTTTTTTGAAGTGCTGTAGAATGGTAATTTTTGTATTTTCATCTATTAAATAATGTTTTTCATAGTTCATGGTCGTTCCGGACTGTAAATGTCACCCCATCTCTTATTCATACATACTAGCTACGTTATACAGGCACCAAACTATCTCTACGTTGTTGTTCTACACAGTAGACATATGATTTCGTTTCGAAATAAATTTCCCCGCCCTTTGTCGTTTTTTCTGGCACTTTATGAAGCTTTATTATGAAATACAAAAAGGTTTTTAATGTTTTATCACAACTGTTGTGTATAGTTATTACAAAAAGTGATTTGACGGAAGTAGATGTATATCTAATGTTTTAAAATGGTTATTCTGATAATTTACAAAACATTACAAAAATAATTCTCAAAAAACTTTGCCACCGAATTGAAAAATAAGTTTTTTTTATGTAACAAAAATTCAAAAGAGGAAGTGTTTATGTAACATGTAAATTGTAGATATAAGCTATGTCTGGAAAATCGTGTGGAATTATTATAAACGGTGACACTCTATTTCGAATTTTAATAACTCCAATGCTTAAATTATACGTATACATGTCGAAAATAAATTTGGACCCGACAAAAAATGGTTACTGATAACGTGGATGATCCTAACTACACGAGGCATCCATCATTAAGGCCGTTATTGAGTTTGCTTGACGCTTCGGGGATCGTATTAGGGTATGTGTGGCACTGTTGGTTCCCCAGGTTGTAATTCGCCTCGGGATCGTAATAATCCTGTTCCGAGTCGATCGGGACGAGAAGATTCGTAGACTTGGGGAGGTAGCCGTCTGTGGTGACATAACTGCGTTCCGAAGCTGGTGGCAGACTGAGAACACTGTCGGGTCGATTGTATTCGGGGTCTGTTAGCTGAGGCGCTACGTAGATGGTATCTAAGGACGATATGGTGTCGATAGAAGAGTCCCCGTTGAGTGGGGTGACACATGTATAGCTGGACGTGAGTATATTGGCCGACTCTGGTCGGATGTAGGGCGAGTGCGCGTCGAACGACACTGGGAATGTTGTCGGTGAGTCGTAGGGGCCGATCATGTTGTACGGCGTTGTTGGAGACTGCCTCGTGTTGGAATTGTTTGACTTCACACACGACGCTGCGTGGATCGTCAACATATCCACCAACCGACGCTTTTGAACTTCCAAGTCCTGTAAGAAAGTAGAAAATATTATCAGAATTATTGTTTATTTTTAAAGCTGATATGTATAGGTTCTTATCGTATTTTCTGTCGACGCTACAATTAACTCTAATAAGTGGTTGACTCCTATTTGTTATCGTCGGCTACGAGCGTCATAAGTTGTATTCAGAGATAGCTGTTGGGTGAAATGTGTCTAAAAATTATATTTCCATTTGTGTTGTTCTCGAAAAATGTATTGATAGGTTGGTACTTAATTAGTTATTTTCGAAAAGGAGCATAATTTTTTAAAAGATTAAACGATTTGAGTACCTAATAACTATTAATTCGTCGACCTTTTAAGGATTTTAGCTTACCTTAAGTTGGGCCTTAAGGTCTATGTTCTGATTCTCCAACACCTCGCTCTCGGTGACCAGGTTGACCGTCCTCTCTCGTTTCTTCATCCGACATTTTGTTGCAGCTATCTTATTTCGTTCTCTTCTACGCCGCCTACGCTCCTCGTCCTCTGGTGTGAGCTAAAATAAAATATCATTTATTTAACAACTTTGAAAGTTATTATTTAACGTTATTACTTATTATCAAGTCGTGTTTCTGTATACTAAGTGTCAAATTACCTAGTTGCTTTCATGACTAATGTCGATAACTGACATTTTAATATTCAATTTTTATCGAACTACAGTTCCTTCTAATTCATACAACCTACCCACGTACCTATACCGAAAATTTGCATAATACAATGGCTAAACAAAAGAATAATCAATCCAAAGCCCGGCCCATTAAGTAAGGCTACTCGATACGCCGATCATTTCTCATTGCCATAATGCTACCTTTCAGAATCAGGAAGTGAAGTCACGACCACTGCCACATTTGCGATGCCTTCTTCGTAAGCTCATAAAACTTCAATGAAGCCGTTGAATTACAATGCTGCGCATTCGCAATAAAAGTTAGTTTAGATACGATTTGCAATCTTCCGCACACATCTTTATTTATTGCGGCTACATGGGAAGTGCAGTCGTGGGGCGGTAACGCGGTAACACACTACTCGTAAACTTGGACATAAAATATGCATTTAGCAATACCTCAAATAACATTTATATGAATGAATAACGTGACCCTTGAACGATCAAAACAATTCTAGGAGTGGCACTAATGATTTTATTATACGAATATTAACTATGCATATTATTAACTATTAAAAACTAAGAGGCACGAGAGCATGTTACTTTCAGATCATTCGTCGTGTAGGTATACCGGATGCCTACATAGCTACAATAAAATCACATGTATTTTATCTAAATAGTGTTCTGAACACGTGAATCCCTCGTTTTCCTTGCTAGCAAACGGCTACGTGACTGAATAACAGTGTTAGGTACATTACCTATAGTTGCCACAGAGTTAGAAGCTTCGCTGTACGAGCAGATATCATTGCGGTTACAAGTGTGAGCGTTAAAACAAATATGCTTAGAAGATCTAAAATCCATCCTATATTGGACAGTTTTCCGTTTCACAGTGAATTTTATCTTTGTATGTTCGATGTCTTCGATAACAGAAGGTTACCCTATCACTTCTTGAAGATTCTCGCTATTTCTTATCTCGTTTTCAAAATTGCGAAACACAGACTCTTCCTTGTAATAATAACTCAGATGTCCGTCGCTGTCGAGATTTTTTTGCTATATTTTACATCGTTATAGTTTTTCTTTTAGCATATTTTTATTTTTGCAATATTTTACATAAATGTTAGACAAGTGAATCACTCTTCTAACTTTACTTAGACATTTTCTTATATTAATATAATTTGATTCCAAAGCCTTATCTCCCTTTTCATAATAAGATGAAATGAGATCTGCTACTTCTACAAACCTATCGTGGAAATCGACTCTGCAGTCTTATGCACCTACAAATACTACAATAGTCGTTGGTTCTTGTTCTAATACTCTCATATTGTTATCATCTATAGTGTCGATGGTACTCACCCCATCAGACTTGTTGGTGAGTGTGTGGCTACTGTCGTAGTCATCGTCGCTCTCCTCCTTCTTCATCCGCTTCATGCCAACGTCCGTGTCACTGCCAGACATCTTCCGTTTTGACTCTATCGACAACTTCAGACCAGCCTTTATTAGTTCCGAACACGTCTGGAAAATGAAAATGGGGTTTCTCAGATAATATTATGTTTGGGGAATTCAAAACATTGTTTAAAGTTTCTAACTTGGCCCTAGATCCTACAGGAAACTAAGGTTATTTGCATTTTTGCTGAGGTCATATTCGTTCTGTCCAATTGTCCAAAGTTCAAAATCCTTCTTCAACGTAACTTCATCCTTTCTTTATAATACTTTACTTACATTTCCTTTTATCTCGTATAATTTAGGTATATGTTACCCGTTTTGTTATCATCCTTTGTTTACTACTATGATATAAGTGAAGTGTGTTAACAATCTTAAGCTTGCTTCTCAAGTGTACCGTCAAGATTCTAACAAGTTGACTTAAATGGAGACGTGAGTAATTTACATTTACTCGTATAATAGCTCTACATTGCCAGTGCTTAAACTCAACTAGTTACTGAGTTATTTGACCGAATTGCTATTCGGTAGTGTGTAGTTAAAAAAAGGATTCAATTAAAGTTTTAATCAAGTTTTAAATCGATGTTTTGGATGGGAGATGTTGCACAACTTGCACATAACAATATTGCAGTTTGTGAATAATTTATGCACGTCACCTGTTCACCAATGATTCACGGCTCCTTAAGAGCCCAAGGTCATAACTGAAGATGTATTCTCATACGTGAGTATTACGAGAATGTTGAAGTGCAATTACGATTTTATGCAATTGTGCAATTCCAATTGAACTGTGAGAAAAAATAAACACACGATTGATATTACAATTATTAATTATCAAGGTGGTTTGTTTTTCTCACATTTTCAACGTCCGCCCATTGTCTAGACCCTGCTTACCTAGCCTTTGGAACTGTGCCTACATAAATTACCCAAGAAAAAACTGGTCGATTCGTTCAATAGGCACTAATAACGTTAATTTGAATACGAGGTCAAAGGAAATCTACAAATTATTCATCCTTTACGCGTATGTTTGTGGAAAGTGCAAAAAATGAATAGCACTTCTATAGATAGGTATATCTACCTACACTGCATTTGGCGTTAGTCCATGCATATTTATTATTTTCCAAATTGGGTTTAGGCAAACATCGATACGTAGAAACTGAAGCATTAACTATACTGGGAATATGTAATACAAGACACGATAATTTGAACTTTGGACACAAGAATTCCTCAAATCTTAAAACCGCCAGAGCCTAAACACACGTGTTTCAAATGAGGGCCAAAAATAAAAATATAATGACCGCCAAAAGTTTGTTGTTTGTTTTTTAAGACATCATAAAAGTGCAAGGATGAAAAATACTGGTTCTTTATAAATCAACACTTAACGACTCTGTAAAAGCTTTCGAGATGAACACGAATGTGCAATTAGTGGGATTTAGTTCTCTTAAATATTGAGTTATTATAAATAATTAGAAGTGGCTTAAATAAGCAAATATGGTTTTTCAAATGTTTTTTCACTACCATTATGATATTTGATGCCAATCAAAACAACTCAGTCGCATCTCAAAGTTCACGGATTCTTATTATCTTCTTAAGTTTGTAAAGTATCGATGATATTTACCTTTTGTATACTCGGCGGAGTGCTTGAAGCTGGTGAAGTAGCTGACGAACCGTTTGACATGGAGGAGTTGGAGTCATTTCCGCTGCCACTCTGAAATAATATGGGTAAATGAGACCTTGTTTTGCACGCTGACCGAACACCGCTAATGGTATATTTTCCACCTCGATGCCTTTTGTCTAAAGGTGTGATGTACCTATGTTATGTGGGACAGTTTGCACGCAAACGCCATTAGCCAACACGACACGAAAGTTCCTGATGAGTCGGGATTGGTCGTTTTATGTAATTTCGCCTTTTGTTCGGATGTAGCTTTTTGTCTTTTTTATCCTCAACGCTAATGATAATTTCAATGCACTTAGTTTTTTAGGTCATGACATACTGAGAAACATGCCTCTTTTGCTTTTATTTTAGTTCAACACCAAAAGAGATTTTATTCAGTATGTATTTCAGTTCAGTTTCACTGTTTCTCTTTTAGGTATTGATGGTAGATTTTCAAACGTCTTTCCACAATTTAAAAGGCTCGTGTATGAAGTTAATGCTACCTTTTTACCTACCTATGTAAACCACGTTTATGTAACATTTTCCTTAACAATAACGTGGTACTTACATGTTTAATTTTAAAGCAAGTAGTTGGCATACCACTTCTAACTTACGTCTTATTTGATTACACGGTAAGTAAGCATACTTTTTCGTACTTTGCTTACTCAGTGTTATTTGCACTCATCCGAACATATCATGACTGCTGTGAGGCCGTCACTAGAAATCGAGGTTCTCCTAGGCATACACTACACAACTTGAAACTTACCACACTAGGTAATGCTACTGAATTATATTTTGTTGTTTGTGATTTGTAATGTTTAATATAATGGTGAAGGCATTTTAATATAGCAGCGGATGACACATGCTACCAAATTGTCATATCAAACGGTTAGCATCAAATAATTGTCCGCGCTGTCCCATTGTTTTTACGCTCTAAATTGCTCGCCATTCACGTTTCAGTGAAATGAAACTCATTCATGAAACGACAGCGCACGAGTCGAGATAATCAACACTACAAATAGTACCTACCTATACCTATAGCATAACGATAACTAAATATAGATAACCCGATATCAAGTGTTACCGCGGCGCCATCGAGTCTGCTGCTAAACACAGTAAATAAGGAGTCTGCATAAGGTGCATGACCTCATGCTACTGCATGCTGCGAGTGTTATCCAATGTTTATAATGGGGGAGTGATGGCCGGTCACGTGGTCATAGTTACGTGGCACCTAACACTTGGCAACCGTTCAAAATACTTGTAACACTTATTTTACATTCTAACGAGCATGCATGGATGTGACCTAAGTACTGGAAGGATCCTACGTGCATTGTGAGCGTCCAGCCGCTCTGTGAAAGCACGAATAACAATGAGAACTTCAAGTACTCGGGTCGTGCACGTTAAATATTCACCCATTTGTATAGTTTTAGTTCCTGGAGTGCCTACTTTGGAAAATATATTTAAATAATGCTGAAGGATACCCTGATACCATTATTTCTCGCTACAATGAAATCTCATTACTTTATCAACATGATTCCACGCACGCACACTATTTAATTAACTTCAGATACAACGTTTCATTTTTCATTCGAGATTCACATTAATCATGCACGTGCGCTAATAAAAAATCAAGCTATCACATGTGCTAACAAAAGAAGAAAAAGTATAAGTCGCTCACCTTGAAACTGGAATTTTTGTCGTAGTTGAACTGGTCCAAAGGGTTGGTCATGGTGATGACATCGTTGACAATTTCGGGTGTTCTTAGGGTAGTGGGGCCAGCGGTTTCAGCCGTCAGCATATTGATCATGGCGGCGCTGAGGTTGACGTTGACGCTGAGGTTGTAGGTACTGGCGGTGTCACCGTCCGTGGCCACGGCCGCCGCCGGCGACGGCGACGTGTCCTCGCACTTGATTGTCGGCACCGTGGAGCTCATGCTCGTAGAATTCATTATATCCTTGTATGGAGCCAGTTTCGTATCTTTTTGGTAACGTTTTTGCACTAAAATTACCGGTAGCAGTTAGCACCTAAATTAAGTATATGACTATATCACGATACGCACTATCACTAACATATAACTAAATATCACTGCGTGTGGTAAACTTGTTACGAATGGCACTTAAGTCTTCTTATCAAGAAGTCTTCACGGGTAACGTTCGTTTCACTGTTTTCGAAATCTGAAAAGAAAAGAAAAAAACTATTAGTTGTTTTGAACTCTTGAACACAAATATGCATAAGTACTTAAAGTTATTTTAAAATAACCTAAATATGGCTACGATTAAACCGGATCTTGAACCATGACCCGTTGCCCGTTGGTAATCATAATCACTATCATTACAATAAAAGCGGGTTATTAAAGAAATTAAATTATTCTGACAAATAGCTTCTCGTAAAGCTATAATTATTAGGCATATATCTCGTGTTATTTAGCTTGTGTAATATTTTATCAGCATACCTAGAGCCTGTAAATCTTGTTCTAAAAATCTGACCAGTAATCGACTGAAGGGCATTTTGTATTTCGCAAGAGGCGATTCAGAGAGGCCCCGCTTTCGCAAGAGTGCACGCGGCGGGTTTTTAATTAGACCTATCTGAACATCGCGACCTCGCAGCCAGGATGCGACTCCAATAAAACGCTTTTTTACAGGCCCCAATTGAACGCTAGCCATAAAATTTAAAACTACGCGCACTTTTTTACGACGTATTTTAATGCTCTTCCGCGTCGTCTATTGTTCGTTCCGTAGCTCGACAAACTACGGTGTAGCTGGTGTCTGTGGGATTAGTGGCCAACCGGCTAATGCAAGGACATGCATGGATTAAGCAATTAACGAATACCACGTTGATGTTATCGCGACTAGGAGACTACATTATGAGGAGATTTGAGTTGTAAAGTATAATTAGAACATGTATCGTGACACGAACATTCAGTTGATCAAAACAGTAGCTAAATACAATAGTCCATATATAGCTAGTCGACTCGAAAGCTGTCTGGCGCCTTGACCTGGGTTGTATATCTGTATATCTCATATCTGTGGCACGTAAACACAATAAAGCACAGACTCTGTGTAACCTAGTTGCGGCAGATTTGCTTATTCCACTCGCGGAGTCGAGGAAAATGTGCCACGACGCCAGAAATATGGAGGTGCCAGATATGGGCAGACATTCCCAAGGTCGTCGGCGTTCTCGGAAAATAATGCCTTGTTATGAAGATACCGGTGACCGCAACCGTGTGTTGTTTCGGGTTTACTATGTACATACCAATAGTATGTATAATACTTCATGTTTATTTAACTCTATTTACTTACTGATCAATCATTTGAGTCTGAGCTGTACGAGTACCTCGCCATGTTAATGCGAGTGCAAATTAACTTTTCTACTGCAAAATATTTCCGGATATGTGGCATATTTCTCGATAAAAACAAAATTATCTTATCTGCTCATAATTATCTATTATTCAATTTTAATTTGCAAGTATAAAACATTATCAGAAACTAAGCAATGATTATTAGTTAAGTTGATATTATGTATCAATATTTTATTGGACCCGCATTGTGCAATCATTACGTAATTCTTCATTAAATGGACAATGTCAATATTAGTTGCACATAAAATAATTATTTAGTGAAAAAATGTTCTTTAAGTTAACCTCTAAATCTTATGCAGAACTTGTTTCATAGGTTTTCAATGCATAAAACGAAGGACGATAAAATGGCTTTACGCAATCTTGGATCTATCAGTAGCAATGACTGTGTTTGATGAGTAAACGAAACACATCTGTACAAACACGAGCTCGGGACTTGCCAAAGATTTTACGTTCACACAATAAACACACAAATCTAATAGAGAAAGCGACAACACAGAAAGTTAAGAAAACTTTACGAACAAAATTGCATTTACTATGCAAAAGGCACTGCCAACAAAGGGTCACCCAGTACTTGACTGCATCATTTCAACCGAAACTAGTAATGCGTGGGCTCTGGGCTCACATAACTGCCTTTAAGCGAATATGCAAATTATATTGGGTAGGTAGTAGGACGTCCGTACCCGAAAAGGGAAAAGAAATATAATACAAATGTATCCGCTCCGAACTGTGTAGGCTTCGGCTTAGGTCGTTAGAATATGAATGTATGCACGGCAACCATTTCTGTGGTTTTATCAACTGGCAAACTGTATGTAGCAATAATCAAATTCTTTTGTTATTACATCGTACAACCCTTTGTTTTATTAAAACACATTATCTTATATGCCCCAACACATTTTACGGCTGTATACTTGTTTATTGCTTTTAGTTTTTTATACGCAAAGAGAAACTGCGCAAATTCAGCGCCATTTAACTCGATAGCGTCTCGAAACTTTTATATGGGGGTACTTAAATTCCCTCTTTCTTACGTCTGTGACATAAATACGGATGAAGGAGAGGGGCAATGGGATTGCCATGGGTTTGCAAGCAAAGGGGTCGAGTTCTATATGTTTAAAACGTCGCTGGAGTGCAATAAAGGCGAGGTCGTTACGACGCTTTGTCCCGGCGCTACCGAGTTAACGAGAAATGGGTAACCTAGTTTTGGCCGCACCCGCTGCGTACTACGGTGCTTGTCAACTTAATTGCATCTCTCTGAGTGTTTTCATAATTAGAAATGTTTTAATGTGAACTTCACAGGCAGGATAACATAGTTTGGTGAAAATTGGTTGGTATAATATAATATCTTAATGTATGAAAGGTACTTAGGTAATGTTTTTAGCACTGTTACACTAAAAATGATAAGTTAAAAAGTGTAACATGTGTATATAACAATCCATTAAAAACTGCTTTATCTGTTAATTGTGTTAAAAAGCTAAACAATGTCACCTTGTTTTATCCTACACGTTATTTTTAGATGAAACTGTGTTCTATCCTCATTGTACTATTTTGGGATCGGATGTCCACCAAGGATCAACCGGACAACGTACCGACCTACATGATTTTAATTCGCTCGTAGGCGAATGTCTAACAGACCCTATTTGAAGACTTTAATGATATTTCAAGTCAAGGTACGTTGATGTTGGTCATAATTTCGGTAATATAAATATGACATTAAAATTAGAACAAGGTGGTTAAAATTCTGGCCAAGGGAAATATGATTGTCAAATTGATTTACCAATTAAAAGAAGTCTCAAACACTTATGTGTGATACAGTAATAAACTTCAACAGTCTTTAATGGACTTTAATCTTACATTGACTGATTAAATACTATGAACTTTATCGGTTTATTTAATGAACAATATACAGGTATAAGGTACAACTTGTAATGTAATAAGTCATAAATGCAACGTTATTTATTGGTCTTATTATTAACGTTTATGTATTTATCATTTCATGAACGTGTTTCTTTAATGTTGTCCATAAATTACATTGGCAATTGCTTGTTGGAGTACTTATTGCCTATTACATTGTTTTTGGTACCTAGTTGTAGTCTCCCAGCGCAATTGCTATCTCCAATTCTTTATTACGTATCAGACATTCGTTATGGTTGTGAATCTTTTTTCAACAAACTCAATACCAGCTTGAGATGGTATCGTTGAATCACTGACTAACAAAAAATGCCCAAGTACGTACTTTAATAGGAAATACTCAATAGTAAGTACCTACAACAATTTTGACAAGCGTAACTGATGATGTTGTACGCTCGCTCGTACAATGAAGTAATAAAATAAATCTGTCTGCAATATTTTGAGTTCATTATTATTCAAGTGTAGAGGACGTTATTTTTTAACAAAACAATGCAGCTAACATTAACTGAACGGAACGGAAACAACGAATTTTAACATCGGTATCCAAATTAGTTGATGGTGTTAGTTAGGTGCGTTTTCGGTTGTGGTGGCGGTTCCGTATTTATTCTACCATGTATAATAGTGTAAATTATATAATATATGATCTTAATTATCGTATACACTTATATGATGATATTTATTAAAATTAACAATGTGTTAAGTACTTTGACGTTGTTATTCATTAATACATACGTTAATAAATAAATAATTATATTCTATTTTATTTCATTCTTGCCATTACTATGAATCTACAATACCGTATTACTAAGTACGACTTGTTGGATTTAGATTTGAAGCCTCTGCATTGACCACATCTATTGCATTAACCGCAGTTATAAGCCACGTGCTGATGCAAGTTAGCACGTGATTGGATCGGTTATTTTATTCATTAATAATTGAGTTATAAACCTATTTTAATAGCGTGAATTTATTTCCATATGTGAGCGTTTTATTCGCTGCCAAATGTCCTTCCAATGGCGATCTGCATTCGTATTATACCTATTGTTATATGCAAATGCATGATATAAAATTTTATTATCAGTCTAAAAATCCTTTGAGTTAATTTACAGACAGAATTTGTGCTATTTATTTAATAAATATTCAAGTTTGTACTAAATTATAAAGCGAAATACTTCTAGACTTACATATTTTTAGCAAAAATTCAAATAAATATTGCTTTAGCTTAGCAACACAAAGGAGAAGCACAAAAAATTCAGTAGGTTACGTTTGGCTGAACCCTAATCCAAGACAAGTGGCGCCATTGTTCCAGCTACGATTAGTTGGACAATGTCGGCTCTGAAGGCGAGTGAGCACGTTCATCAATTATACTGTCAAACAACACACGACCCGAGCCTTTATCAATACACTGATACCCAACAAAACATGTAACTATGTGGATTCTATGATATAGCTTTATATTATGAAGTCTAGATCAAGGCTGAATTAGGCTGTTCTGTAGCTAAAATGGTACTGGACAAAGAAAATTTGGTTTGTTCTAAAACGGTGAAAATTCAAGCCAAAATTCAAAAAGAAATCACTAGTAATAGATATCCTAGATCTCAGTCATTTGTCGATATATCTAAGCATTAATAAACGTCAATAGATACGTACGAACTAGCCGACTCGATACCAAATATCCATTGAAATTCTTGACCAAATTGACAGAATGTTCGATACTACACAGCAACAATAAACTCTATTGAATAGTCTATCGAAGCCAATAGCGAATAGACTCGGAATATCAATGATTATGTTAATGATTTTAATTCATCGTAGGAACAACGTTTTCTATACTTAATAGGTAGTTGATGGGACCCACTATGTAGGCTAAGGACATTTATAGCATTCAATGGTATCTCATGGTTTGATCAAAATTAAACCACTAAATTACGGATGTTTATCTAACTTGGTCAGGCATAACTATCTTAATAAATTATGTTAATGTCAAGTTGTAAGGTTTTTCTTAAATCCGTTGTAGGTGGATGTAGATTGTTTAGCGTAGACAGTATATTCCGGTAAATGTATCACGTTCAATCTGTTAAAGCAATTTAGTTAAAACACAGACAGGCTACTGCCAAAAAATCTGATTTAGCTCTTGTGTCCTATTCACTTACTTTTGTAAACTCCAAACCCATTATTCCATTATAATATTAAACTAAGTAATTTAAAAGTTGCAATGTCAGCAAAAATAACTAAAAACTCTGCCCGCTACATGACATTGTCAATCACAAGTTAAAGAGTCACTATATTCGGAAAAACCGTATGAATAACTCCATTAAATGGTAAATTGATTGCCAATATAGTTATCTTTTCTGTCAACAATAAATGGCTCGATCAATTTTGATTTACGTTTGCGATCTAAAAGATAGCTAGTATATGGAGTGAACTATGCATCATACATCTTGTCAGCATTGTGTAATGTCTCGTTATTTATTAAGTAATGTTCATTCATTTATCACTATGATATCGCTTGAGTGCTTGCTGTTTAGTCAGCTTCGTTTTATTCATAAAAGCAATTGTATTCTTACTTTAGAATTAAATTCATTTAGTTTTGTATAGTGAAAATACATTTGCCGAACATTCTGTATATTTCTTTCATTGGTTATTGGATAAATAGGTCTAATGTTGTGACAATGTAACTTTTTTACCTTTATAAAGAACTGAATACAATCCTTATTTAACATTGTTACGTATGTTTCATAATTATATGTTGTCTTTAAGTTGTATTGTAGTGACTGAAATAGGTAGTTGGAGAATTATATATCCTTTGCATATATTTTTTCTTTATTACAAACATCTATTCATATTTTTTGTTACTTCACGTGTACGAGTCGAGTGTATACTTTAGGTGCTTGACTTTTACCCATATAGCTAGTGTTTATTCAATATACAGACTTGTAGGTATACAGGTATAATACTAGAATACTTTGTTTACACAAAATAATGATCTTTAACCCAATGAGTTTCTTATATACAACACATCAAGACATATAAACAGTTTTGTGTAAATATTTATTATCCCAACTTACGTAACACGTCTGTATAATGTATTAAATAAAACTCTATCGGAAACATTAACCTCAATACCTTATCAGATTTAGTTAAGTGATTGATATAAAAATATCAATTATAGAAAAAAGAAAAACGTATATAAACAAACCGACCAATTAAAGAACCGAATAGCCTTAAGAAGCAATGTTGCAACATTTAAAAAATACTCAAGAAAGTATATCAAACGTTTATAGATTAGCTATGGCTATCCAAAATTGAATATGTATTCCTTTAAAGGTTTAATTGCCAATTG
Source organism: Spodoptera frugiperda (assembly GCF_023101765.2). Classification (NCBI taxonomy): domain Eukaryota; kingdom Metazoa; phylum Arthropoda; class Insecta; order Lepidoptera; family Noctuidae; genus Spodoptera; species Spodoptera frugiperda. The sequence goes on along the minus strand of NC_064217.1, from coordinate 5,508,831 downwards.
TATCTACCTAGAGTCAGGTCGTACACAATTTGGCTTGATTAAGGTCAATGGCACTGGTAAACATTAACTTCCAATTATTATAATTCTTTACCTACAAGGAAAATTAATTCCATGTTCGTAAAATAAAATTTAATTAGTTAAAGAGTTAGTTAAGTTATGGCGAATTTATATGCATTGCGATGTAGTAAATACATAGGTATAACTACATAGTTAGTTGGTACCTCGTTAAATCTAATGCCAGTTTTAACGGGTTAACTTAAGCAGCTTAACTGCTACGGTAAACCTAATCCCATCAAAAACATCCTGTAAAAAACCCAAGTCTCGCAGCTCAGTCTTTCTACCGTCAAAAGTTGTGAGATCCATGTAATACCAAGTCGGTTAATCTATTTAGTGTCTACTTGAAGGACCTTCTGTCTTAAGTTATTACATAAGTTATTATCATGCCAATATTAAAAATATTTAACGTTTTAAACAAATAGATCGACTTGGACATCGCTTGATTTGATTATTAGTATGTATCACACTACACAGCACGACGGGCCAGCGACCAACAGGAACGAGAGTTTCAATCGCGTGAGACGCGAGAGACTAAAGAATCTAATATAATATTGTAATATTCATTTTGTTTTCATGCGATGTCCAAGTCGATCTATTTGTTTAAAACGTTAAATATTTTTAATATTGGCATGATAATAACTTATGTAATAACTTAAGACAGAAGGTCCTTCAAGTAGACACTAAATAGATTAACCGACTTGGTATTACATGGATCTCACAACTTTTGACGGTAGAAAGACTGAGCTGCGAGACTTGGGTTTTTTACAGGATGTTTTTGATGGGATCTCACTTCTTTTTGTAGAGCCTTTTTAAATTATAATATATTGTTTTATTAGATTTTCGTACTTCAAGACATGTCCAATCATGTGTTTTTCATTACGTCGACCATTTTACAAGTAATAATGTTGTTCAGTTTCATGGGCTAAACACACCCTTACCCACCCTATACCCCCTCCCTTGCCTCATATGGTAGGTACCTATCTACACCTATTAAATTTATAACCACCACCAACCACCAACTGCATAAATTATTGATGCAGTTGGTGTATTTGGAAAACTGGACCGAAATTACAAAATATTTAAGTTTTCCCATGATTAAGACACTAAACTCTATATGTATTCCAAATATGAAGCTTCTAAGTCTGCTAGAAGTGCCTTGGACTTTTGATGATCGGTGAGTCAGTGAGTGACAAAATTTAGAAACTTTAACAAGTTGTCATTCTTAAACTACTGGTTCAAATTGACTGAAATTTTAAATATTCCGTGTTTATACAATGCCGGATTAGTTACTGAAGATTCAGGTTTCTTGCTTTATCCACAACCGAATTATAGGGGGTCGAAAAAGGCCCGAATTGCTTCGAGAAAAGGATGGTACGGCCGTGCCGCTTTTTTTGCTCGAACTGCCGTGCCCCCAGATACAATAACAAAACAAGATTTTAATCAATACAAGTTTATTATCAATAAAATCTTAATTACTACTTTACTGCACTACAATTAAAGCTTTTTATAGAAATCCTATAAAACAACCATTAACACGACAACTAGAACTATGAAAAAGGAAATTATTTTCCGCTCCGCCACGTTTTAGAGATACCTACCTACATCTGGTTCTAAATAAAATTGTGTTAGAAGCTAAAAAACGTAAAAAGAATACGACCGCAGAGTGCAAAACCCCTGCATACTTAAATGCAAATGATTTATTTCTTTTTTCACACAAAGTCAAATCCAAAGTCAGTGTGAAGTGTTCGTTTGTATCGTATAGCAACAGAGGTTCGTCCTTGACACTCGTCGGCGGGCAAAAACTATCGGTCGTAATTCGGCGCGTCGCCGTCGGCTGGTGGGTGTGTTCCGTCCGACAGAAACTACGCACACAGGCACAACATAATCCCATACCATAGATTATAATTGTATCGACACACCTTTTTAACTAAGCACGCTTTTATAGAACAGGAATACAAGTGTGTGGGTTTTCAATCGTCTTTTTTTACTAAGAAAAGAAATGTTGCTGATTCGGTCGTGTATATTTTTTGCGTTATAGAATTTTCTTGTGATGTTGAGAACAAAAGATCGAACAATCGTTTTGTTAGAAGTTTCTATTGTATCTATAAAATCATAGTTATAAGAACCATAAAATCGAATGAATAAGCTAACAAACAAAATATTGTGAAACCATCTGTTTAGCATTTGATGAATAAATAATTATATTGACTTATTAGTAATAAGTCAATAAATAAGCATACGCACATGGGAATGTTTTCTGTCTATACGACAAATTACAACGTCAATTTATTTAAAAACATAACTTCTTGTTTATGTTAAACCGTCTATTACCATACACACGAGAGCCTTGAATAAAATTATCACACACCCATCACCGGGCTTTTAATAAATAACCTGGTAGTAGGCAGCCTACCTTTACACTAATGCGACTGATTGACTGTTTACCAACATATTTGATGGTTCCACGCATGATTGATACTTTACGTAAACATTGAAGATCGATCAGATACGAAACACGAAATAGACGCTTATATTGAAACCTACATTTTAAAAATGCTTTTAAGCCTAAGTAGACATACAGACATTGCTAATAAAATCCTTCATGGTTGATTTGAAAGTCACGCTTTACTACGAAATATAAATATTGATTTTAAACAGCTGTTTGCTCGTATAAATTACAAATGGCATTTGATTATGAAAATAACCCTTACATATGTTGAAAGTGAGGTGTTTGGCCTATCGGGACTGTTCTAGTTATCATTTACTACATCGTCGGCGCCATCATTATTTGCTCGCGTATATGTACTCACGTATAAGGAACAAAGGAAGTTTGGCATCGTATTGTTCATGGTTTTTGAGTCTGGCGATCTGTAGACGAAAATTTGCAATTCAAACATTTGTACGATTTGACGCCCACATGTTAAGTTTTTTACATTTTTTATATACAGCTGTAGGTTATTCGTTATAATGTATCTGTATATGTATGTGTAAATAAGTCGCAGTTTATTTTTAATGTCCGTTTTGTTTACTTGCAACTATATTAATTCTGGTCTCGTTTTCGTATCTCACGTGTGTAATGTGCATTCGATTTATTTCCTCGTATCTAGATAGGAACTTCATTGGTCGTTTTCGAAACGATTTCATTAATTATAATACATAATATAATTTACGTACATATATTATTATGATGCATATCAAGTTTATATTGGAAAATATACATGCGGATAATATAATATGAAAATTAAATTTTACGGTCGATTATACAGGTAAATGCATGGACTTTATTATTATCTGCTTTATATTTATTAAACATTCCAAGAATAACATGATTTGTATAAATAACACTATATCTTCCTATTACCTACAATGAATGACACGAGTATTTAGTAATATGTCGTAAATTATATAACTTTTAATCGAGTTCTTAAAGTCCTATAAAAATCAATATTATAAGGGATTTTCTATTAAGCGTCTAAAAGTAGGATCAGGGTGGTAAACTGAGCTTTTGTAAGATTTTCAATATTGTTATTGAATTAGTTAATATATTCGATTATTAATCGATTATATTAATTATTATTCGATTATTAATCGATTCTATTAATTAATTGGACGGTTATAGATACGATTCCAATCGAACTTGTATGTAAAAGCGACAATTTCAAATAAATCCTTTAATTTTTCATCCGCTAGTCGATATATAAAAACAAATCGATTGCAATAAACAGCACTATAAAACTGCTGCTTTAATATTTTCCTCATATATATTCAAGAAGTCATCCATCTCCGTGCAGATACATAGATACCTTACAAAATAACCTTCACCGACATATATAATTTTATTATACAAATATATATACAGTATATACCTTACTTTACCGGATTATTAACATTTTATACGCGTTGTATTCACTCACGATTGATGTATCTAATTTAACGTAATATAAATTATTTATACGTCTATATGTCTGTATGTATAATCGTGAATATTTAGTGTCATTGTATTTTGAATGGAATTTTCTTTAACCAAATAACGTTTCAAAGTTATAAAACGTTGTGAATTTGTTTTTAGTTCGTAAAAAATACAAAGATGCTATCAAAACATGTTGTTGAAGTAAAAAGCTAAGGACTGGTTTAAGTACCACTACAATTTAAAACTCGCAAACAAAACTCTTTACCACAATCAAATTAAAACCATTGCAATTTAAAACATAAAGAATAAAGCGATAAATCGATTAAATAATTCTAAAACATTAAATCGATTCTACAAAACTATTAATAAACTGCATTTAAACGTGCATTGGTACGATTAAGATCGAAAACCAATGTCATATAGAAGGTCCAACTAAGTTACACCCTCGCACGATTTGTATGCGGAAAACTGCAACTATTGAACACGATGAGGTGCACTTTGTTACACGACCTTGAACATTTTACGACAGGAAACCAATAAAATGATAATACTCGGACACCGACAAAGCATAGGCTAATTATGGAGACACTGTTGCCACACGTTCAAATAGGTACAGGATAGCTAAAATATATGTACCTAAGTAAATATGTATAAGGAATATTAGTTTAATGCGGAAAATTTGGCACGAGCTGTACTTCAAAAGTGTTCAACATAAGTGAATATAAATATGAGTTAATTAATACAAAAATAGTTTTCAACTGAATTTAGGTAAAAGTTACTCTGCCTACAAAGTTAATAAGTAAAATTTTCCTCTTAAAACTTTTGTTTGATATTAAATGAAAGGCATAATAATACAGTTTACATACATTTGAGGACACGTTTAAAACATTTGCCTTAAGTAATCTTTCGTGGTTCACTAAATTATGAAAAACATTTAAAATGTAGAAAAAATAAAGGAAAGCTTACATAAAACATCTATGGTGAGTGATATAGAAAAATCGAGAACGAAACAAAACTAATGGATTTATAGGCACCCTACTGTTAGGTACTCGTATACCATTCGTACGTTATTGTGACTAAACTTAATCATCATCATCTCGCGAAGGTCGTTCTACACTACCTATAGTATTTAAATCACTGTTATACCATTAGAACTTAAAACGGAATATTTACCATGTTTATTAGTTTTTGTGAGTTTCCGATATTTCGGCGCTGTTGCAAGCGCCATGATCACGGATGAACTGGAGTATATGCGGGTGGATGTTTATGAGCAGACAAATCGGTCTACCCTCTTTCTAGTTCGTTTTTTGCTAAGGACACCGAAAAAAACGAACTAGAAAGAGGGTAGACCCGTTTTAAGTTCTACACCAATACAATACATACACCAAAATATATATTTTTAAAATTTTGTCTGTCTGTCTGTTTGTATATTCTGGCTAATCTCTGTAATAGCTGGACCGATTTTGACGGAGTAGGAGTAACTTAGGCTAATTTAATTAGTCACAAAGTTCGTAATCCACACGAGCGAAGTCGCGGGCATCAACTAGTTTGTAATAAAATCAGGGAGTGACAGATAACATCACAGCTCTTGGAAATGTAAGTTATAATCACTTATGTTAAAAAGATAATCTTTCACGTTTAAGGTGTTTCACAAAAAAATAATTTCGCTTAACAATCTTAATTAAATCTTTTAAAATTACTTTGTAATGTGAAACGTACAAAAATTTCTCACGGACTTGAAATGTTCTAAGAAAACTAAATAAATGTCTAGACTGGTAAACAAGTTCTAAGTTTGTGTATTTTAGAAAATGGCGACGGTTATGTCCTCTAACGGGACGGACTTGTAAGGCTCCACAATGTAGGACGATGGGCCGCGCAGGAGTCATTATTATACCATGTTTACGAGACTCAGATGCACTGATGTTTCTTTTGGAAAACATTTTGGGCACGACCGGTTGATTCTCCATATAAGCTTGCCTACTTATGGTCTCTAAATAATTTTAACTAATCATTAAGGATTTGTTTTTGTTGTTTATTCTTTTGGTAACCGTAAAAAGGCTAAAACAAAATTATAGCTCTCTGGTCGTGTAAATGAAACTTATTTCACCAAAATATTATTTTAGGTTAAGGAAAATGAAATATACGTCAGATGTAGGTACAATGAATTTCAAGTAATATACAAAAATAAGTTATTCTTAACCGCAACCCAGTCTGTCAGTAGGTCACCATATAGGTATCTGACCACAATACAACTTTTTAATACAGTGACCATATGACTGCTTTTATTAAAAGCTGAGGTCATGCAAAAAATGTCAACATGTATTATTAAAATGAAACTAAAGGAATTCGGAAAAGGATCAATACAAATACATATTAGCATATTAAAACTAATGCATAATAATTCTATATGCAAGAATGCAAGGCTGCAGGCAAAATATAAAAATGCAACAAAACTCCCATTATGTTCTTCTTAGGTAGGTATTATTTATTATCAATACCAACTTTCCAAAGCTACATAGATTTCCAATCTAAATTCACATTTCTTTCATTATAATTTATATTGCACATTTGATTTACAGACTTTTGCACAGTTAATCCAATCTTAATCGCCATGATCTAATGTAGAAAGATATGAGAAACTTAAAACTTTCGCGAATGTAACTTCATGTTTCGAGAATTTGTGGGTGTGGAAACAGGTTTTGATGTCACAAAAGATACAAAAAACGAGAAAAATGAAACAGAAAATTGCGATCAGCAAAACGCCGTTTCGGTATTCTGTCGCGCGATATTTTAGGATACGTTTAATGTAAATATTGCTTTAAGCGCATGATTTATGGATTATTTAACTTGTAATGTTTTCTCTTGCCGAACACCCGGTGTCGACATTACGTATCGAAATATTGATCCGATAAATAATTATTAATCTGACCTATATCAGGGGATCAATACATCTAAGAGAAGATATAAAGAGATCCTAATGGAAGTGGTTTGAGTCATACAGCATTATGGAGGAGTGAATCTTTGAAACAAATTATTCATGTAAATAAATAAGAATACAAAGGAGATCAAACAATTTCAAATTCTGAAAAATTAAAAGAAAACTTCCGTTGATTCGTCAGATTGCTCAAAACAGTTGAGGTTATTCTTTTAATGAGTCTAAAGAAGTATTATCATTTGGAAATACCTACGTATGTATTTGTATGGTTGATTCAGATTGTAAGTCTAGTCTTGCTAGCGGTATTCACGTGGCAGCACTAAGTATGACCTATATTTCATTATGTCCTAATCTATGCGTCCCACAACCAATGCGTGTCTCAATGTCACAGCGTGATAACTTGAGGAAACGGCGTCTGTAATACGCACGTATTAATCTATTCCTTTATTAAATCATTTACTATTTCATGGTTCTGTGCTTTATACAAACGTTTTTCTGATAGTAAAAATACCATTTTGTATTCCTGATTTCCTTGTTTATTGTTATAACTGTATATCCTATCTTATAGAGGTAAATAAGCACATTAAATTGGCTAGCAAACTCCTATTGTACGTTTATTCCTGCTTACGTTCAAAGTATCGGAATGTGTAAAACCCCAATCTTGCCTTGTGGTCGTTGTTAACAGACAAGTTGTTTCATATAGAGTGTCAATTACCTTATCTTTTTATCAGATTCAACAGAAATTGCAAAGTCCACTTCTTCTAGGTTAGTAGATAACATATATTTGTATTCCAAGATCTGTCGCTCCTATTACCGGTGCAAACAACCATTTTAATCAAATTATAATTAAACTATTTATGTGCACATGTATGTATATCGGCGTATTTATATGATCTCTGAGAGCCCACTAACAGCTAATGTACGTTGAATGGCAGCAATATAATTAATATTGTTATTGTTTCGCTCCCCAAGGAAAAGGCAATGAGAACAAAGGGTAAAGTATTGATCAAAGAATAATTAGATTAACGAAGCAGCAAGCCGCATATAAAATAAATAACAAACATAATTGCAATCATTTTCAAACAAGCTTCAGAGAAACATATATCAAGATATTAAATTGAAGAATTAACAATAATCTTGAAACAAATAAAAAAAATGACTAAGTTCCAGAACATTCTACTCTTAACAGGCTTGAAGCTAAAATCTTTTTGGGCTATAAACTAGCATCAGTTTTTCGAGGTCGCCGTATATTGTATTAACAAACTAGGATATTTACAGTATAAAGTGGCCTCGACGAAGACACAGTAATTGCGAGAGCCCGATTAAGGCTCTTTACGATCGTCTACGTCGGCTTGATGTGTTCCCAAAGATTTATAGGCTACAACACTCTCGGTATTAAGTTCCAGACGTCTCTTGAAAGCAACTTAATTCATTTTGTGGATGATTTTGCTCACGCCCACACGTATGGAATGCCTTAGGGAAGGTTGCAGTAATTGAAACGATAGTGACATGTTTATTATCAAGAAGGCCCTTATAAATACTTGACTTGTACATCGTTTCTTATGATAAGAACCACTTTCAAGTATTCAGGTGTAATAACGCTTAAATATTCAGTTTCTTTTGAGGTAGGTTGGTAACATATTTGCTGTTGTAGACGTATCTTATAATTATGCGATTACATTTGCCTAATTTGGACTTAACTTATAGTAGATACCTACATTGCGTAATAAGAAATCCCGTTAATGCTATTGATAGTACCAGTCGTGTATCTACGTGTACCGTTTTTAAATCGATTGAGGAATTCCCCGCATCATAAATAAGATAAGATATAGTGCTGAATATACACTGTAGAGTACAGTCTCTACTTGACCATAGAGACGATAACATTCTAGCTTATATTCGCATGGATATTTTATTGGACATTTTATTTGTAAACTGCACAAGACCTGATCATTATAAAGTAATTTATTGACGTGAAATCGAATACTGGTCCATAAAACTTTGCAACATTGTTTTGTTATGTCCGTAGTTTAGATACGTTGTAGTTATGTTGTATGGTTACCCATAAACAAACAACATTATTGCTCGTACTCAAGTTGCACCCTAATGTGATACGATTTACATTAGAATATTCGCGTTTACATGTTAAAATATATTTAAACTGCCTACACATAAATCTTGGATTTCAAATCAAGTTCGTTTAACAAATGTGGGCGTGATAGAATTTAAAGGGTTCGTTTATTTGTTTTCTTTATTTTGTGAATGACATTATTTGGCAAAAAATGACACCAATAACATATTTTACGTTACAAATAAGCCCACGCAACTGCAACACAATCTTTGTCCGAAAGACCCAACGGCGCGTAGGAGCCGACACACTTTTTTTATACCACTTCGTCAATGTCCCTTTTTATGACAAAATTATTATCCATGAATCCGTAATATTTGCTTATTGTAATGGAAATCCATTAACGCACGCCCACGACGACGTCCACAGATTTATATAGGGCACAGAGCACGTAGAGGATATGGGTCACACCAAACACTCTATTATGTGACTTGACTTGACTTTAATAAAGTCACAAATTGCACGAGGTTTGGTAATCTCATTCATTTTATGGCGGTTAATTGCGCCGTACTGTGAAACGATTATTGGGGAATGCGAATTTAATTGAGTGACCTTAACTGTACCTTCAATCGTGTGAAGAATCAAGCAATGTGGACCTGAGAACCAATCAATGAGAAAAAATAATATTAACAAATACAGCAGCAGACGTTGGAATTTTCTTGCTTTTTGCAGCTTAGTAATTAAATACCTTTGAAAACGAATAAGGAATTGCCACGTGTTTACAAGTTTTTTGCAGTTCCTGTGCCAGTTACACAGATTGGTCGCGGTCTACCGGTCGTGGTCGCGCGACTAAACCCATAAAGATAAAACAACCCGCACACAGGAAACATCAACAATGTTTATGATATTAAAACAACACTGTCTATAAGTAATTCGATTACTACTCATTTCATCTCGACACGATCACAGATAAAATAATAATCAACAAGGTCACCGGAGTCACCTCGTCTGATATTGATTAATGGGAAGTTCTTAATATACTGCTCACGATTGATATTATTCGTTAAAAATGTATTTACATTAACTTCGACACTAATTAATAGGATTGGCGTGAAAACAATCTTGGAGACCTTTGTATTTACACGTTTTAATTAAAAAAATAAATTAGGAGTAGTTAAGTAATTCTGTTTAGTAAGAAATCGCGGCTGCGTGTGAAAATCGAATCCGCTTTGATGCGTCGTGACGGGTTGCCTTCAGTGCAAACTCATAGATATTCAGTTACGTAATAAGCGCGCTGGCATAGGTTTAGATCGTTACCTCTAAACGTGTGGTTGTCTGTGGCCGTGGTCAGTGCACATCCAGTGTAGGCGTGGCCTCGGTTCGCAAACTAGCTCTGTGATTGGCGGAACATAAAAGGCAGTTGCATTTCACTTCGTACTTATTCAGAATGCTAATTAAACGGCTAATTTTTCAAATTACGCATTACTAGTTAAGGAGCGCGGTTTACGCGAAAATTAGCATGTTTAGCGCGCTTTAATGATTTTGCTTTTGTTGCGAAACATATTTTTTCTTGTCATAAGCGTAGGAAAACAGAAATAATTTACCTTGCACATCCATGTGGGCAACGAATAATGATCAAAGTTATAATAAAAAGTCATTTGTAACAAATTTATACAATGAAAATTAATTAACTTTGTCGAATCATTACCATCAGACTTGTATCTGTTGTAGTATTAATGTTTCCTTGTCCTGATTATGTTCGAGACTTGATAAATTGATAATGACGCGAAAATGACAGCCACAATTAATTTCAAAAGATCTAAATGATGACTAAATAATTCTTTATTCAAATACAGGAAGTAGTCATGATATTAGTCCGTGAAAAGCCATTAAAAGTGTAACCGAATCATCTGGCCAATAAAAATTAAGTACCGACCTCTTTGATCCAATATGTCTTAACTGTCATAGTGTTGCGTTATTTTTTGTTCACACGTTATAATCATCATCTTGTGATGATACATTAATTATTCCAAACATATGTTGTATTAGTACTTATCACAAAAGTAAAACTTTTGTTAGTTACCTACACCTAAACCTGTAACCCTGTTTTAGTTCTGAAAAAGAAAAAAAAACATTATTTTGAAAATTTTACAATTCAAAGATCAAAATATCTCCATCAATCAATTCGATCCGTTTCGTATGTTTTATCTAACTAAGTATTTGTATAGCTATGTATGTTATTTCGCTAATATTAATAAACCTGTATGTTAATAGCTAATAATCATTAATCAAGTAAAACATTTAGCGGAATTCTTTAATCTATGACGATTCTCGCATGATTTTACGTATCACGATATCTTAATGTAAGTGTGAAATAACGGCTCTATCGATAAAGATTATCTTTAAGAATCAAGTATTTATCATGTATTGACAATAGACAATGTTACACGGACAAAACCCCACAGAATCATTGTATAAATAAAATAATTAATTTCGACACTACCTATTTCTCGTTTGAGCGCAATGGAGGAAAACAATTTTTCATAAAATTTAAATAAAAAATCTATGACTTTCCTGTAGCTGGATTTACCTCAACTGTAAAACCCTGAACTGATTTAAAATGTTTTATGTCTTCAGTACTATGGAAGCGCTGCAATTATTAACTGCATTAGAAGTTTTATAAACAGCACTGAAAGCGTAACACGTGTTTTACGCTGTAAAATACGCGCGAATCTCACTCTAATAATGATTGTATTAAACACCAAACTTCCATATCCTACCCAGATAATTCTATTATAAAGTCTTGGAAACCTCTTGTTATTTCAATAGCATCTACTTGATGCTGTTCTAGATATTTCCAGGCTAGAAGATTATCCATTGTCTATAAATATGATTGACAGGAATTACTCCGTGCACTAATTTCCATATACTGACCTAAATCTGTCTACCTCGTGATAACAGCAATCTTTCCTAACTCGCTAATGTATAAGCACTCTTATCGACAATGAATTTGATACAGTCTGAGTCAGTAGACATTGTACATATTGAATTATAACAATATGCCAACGAAGGAACATGAAAGGAAAATGATCAAAATATGCCTAAGCCTGTTTGGGCCATTGCTCAATCAGTCCTTGGTTTGGCAAGCCAAAATAACAACAACGGCCACATATAATACGTTCTGTGTGGCGACAAAAATACAAGAGCAATGTTTTCGGTTGACAATGAGACAAATCATAGACAAACGACTAGAACAAAGGGTTTCAATAGATAATAGAATAGAATAAATTCAAAACAAACACTCGCTATGAATATTTTCAGTCGTGTCTAAACAACGGTCTCTTGCGATTGACAAGCACCCATGTATAGTTAGAATGGTGTTATTTTTAAAACAAGCGCCTTTTTTCCTACAATCGATATCAGATCAAGATTTATTTCAGTTGAAGGGATTCCATTTACACAATTTTCTGTTCTATTACCTGACAAAATAAGCTTGAAATATTCAGGCAAACAATTTTAACAATTCTAAAATTTTAACAGAATTGTAGAAGCATAACAATTTTCATATATTTTTCTCTCTTGTACGGTTTAACAGTGCAAGGCTTATTAGATCATTGATAAGGTAGAGCTAACCAAACAAGACATAAATAATGACTACTTACCAGGGATTCAACAAACATTGGATTGTTGACCAACTAAGAAACAAATCGCAGCCTGACACTAATATCACAGAGCTTTGTTCAACCGTCGTTGCTAATCAACACATTAACAGCTAAACATTGTTTGCCTATCAAGTTTTTTTAGTTAGCAATGGCAAAAGACCATGAATTTGTTATATAAGTGACCTTGAACGAAGTAAATCGATATGCAGTCGTGCAATGTTATACTAATGGCGATATGATGGCCGCTAGTGTTAATTACAGAAAATAGCGTTTCATTTTCGCGTTGTCACTTCTTAATACGTTTTTAATAATAAACCGACGGTTTATGCATTGATTGAAAGAAAAACAAAGATAAAGGCAAGAAGTCATTTGTCTTAGTATAAAAGAGACGACCTAGCGGCAAGGAGACTGCGATGGGCTGAGTTGATTACGTGGAATCTCAACACGAAGACTGGCTTGATCATTAGCCTGATGCCGTCGATATGATAACGTATATAGGTAGAAGGTAGCCGTGTGCATTATCGGGCTTTGATATTACCTAATGCATTTTATAGGATATGACACATTACACAAATAAATGTGACTTTCAGTTCGTTTCTTTTTCATTAATAAATCCTCAAATAAATATAGTTGCACAAAATTATCAGCACAGAACAAAATATTGCCTTCAAAATACATTGTTCTTACAATATTTTCCTTCACCTTTTGCTCTGCAGCTTCTAAATTATGCGCACACGTTTGAAAAACATGTCGGTACACGCCCGCTACACGACAATGACATTTATGTCCGATACCCCTGCCAACGAGGGTACCACTGACTTCTAATTTATTTGTATCTTTATGACTTTGTAAAGGAATGGAAGACAAAGAGGTTGTCCATAGTAGAACATATATTATTATGTCAACATTAACTCTTTAAACGTCTTCCAGAGTAAATACAGATTCTGTATCTATCAACTTGAATTTCGTCTTATTCAGAAACATTCATCTGAAGCAGCGAATTCTTGAATAGCTATGTGAAACTACAGCAGTAATTGTGTAGTGAAACTTGAGAGCAACCATAGAAATCTAAACAACGCGTTTCGCAGCTGCACATGAACGCATTCTCAGCACATGACTACCTGACCAGCAAACAAAACAAAATATTATATTTTGATGAGTCGACAGGGCATTACCCTCCTTCAGTTTATACAAGAACTGCCAATTTAAGAATAGTTGCAACGGTACTCGTGTGCAAGTTTTAAATAAACATTCGTGAGTCTTGATTTACGATGATAGTCGGCTAAATTACAATTTTATTGAACTTTATAGAGTCGAATGTGAACGGACAGTGATACTATTTTAGAATGGTAAAATAAAATATTCTAATTTAAGCCTTTCACATCCATTGATCACACACATAACTCACTAACTGCGACAGAATGATTAACTTGTAAGCTTAAACGCGATAAACTAAAAAATATAAATAAAAGAAAAACCAGCGTTATCTGCAATATTTAAAAAAATATTAGTAGCTGACTTGGCTTTTTGCCCGGGAACCTATTATGTTCTGAAACAAAAAACAGAAACCATTTCTTGTTAATTTATTTGTGAGATGAACATAAACTAATTGCATAATTATGTTCTAAGTTCCTTTTAACGTCCTTATGTTTTTCAATGAATATTTACTTAATTTTTTCCGAAGAATCTTAAAATATGTTATATTTAATATTCACGACATAGCCACAACGATAGCCACAAATTTATATGAACCATAAATGCGTCCTCCATGAACTAAAGGCACTAACAATGAAACTATTAACAGTAACTTGGTAATAAAAATATCAAGAGAACTGCATAAATATTGACCTAGTTACAAGTTCGCAGTCCCCATTTGGTCAGGATGTCGAGGCATTCGTTTTATCTAACTACGCTTTGTCTGTAAATGCGCATCCACCAGTACTCAGAGAAGCTTCACCGACTTTTATCCGTTCTACGTCGCGTCGTCGTGTCCCATTTTATTATTATTCTTTTCACTTAAATTTTTATTATGCCTTTGTAGTTTCTCCAATACCCAATGGTTTATGATGTTGTCTTTTATTCTCAGAATTTCAACTTCATCTGTTATAATCTGACCTAATTTTTAGTAATCTGCTGCTATTTTTACTATTCTTCTTAACGAATGTTTCCTGTCGTAACAAATCTTTACTTATGTAAGAAGGCCTCATTGTTCATGTCCTTTAAAATGACAATGACTTTCGTTTTCATAACTTTGCCAGATTTACTTTGTTATTATTTTTACTTCGTCTACTAAAATTATGCGTATGACCTTCAGCAGAGCAGTATCCATCTTTGTCTTTTTGTCATGTTTGTCCATTTCTCATTTGTCCACCTCGTTCCTTAGGATAAATATTATATCAAGCTGTCTAGCTGGCGTCTCAATTCTTCATTTTCGAACGCTATGCTCATTCGCACCTTAACTAATTGGACGTACGCCAACCAGGACCACCCAACTATCTGACGCTCTATGATCATTGAACTTCTAATATCATGCTAATGTAATCTACGTGTATGTATGTACGTTACATAGGAATCGTGTTGTTCTTCTCGATGGGTCCCTGGCGTGTATAAATTTATTATAATTTTATACACATTTGCTGTTACGTCGTTGAATATGGGACACTGCCAAAAGTCGATAATTTATGATCGGATACGTCTGTATTCAATATAAAAATCTGATCGTAAGCTTATCTAAATTATTTATTAAGATATGAGTATTATAAGCCAATCTGGTACGTTAGAACATTTACATTTTATTTTCATGTCATGTAAAATATTTGACATTCGGTTTCCGATTACTTTGCTTTGAAAGCATTAGAAGTTACCGTCTTATTCTGATGAAAGGTTTCTACAGCCAATGACAGACTGACAGACGGGCTGGAGGGACAGATTATAAAATTCTCTTGTTAAAAAACTTTGTTTACAAATTGCTATATTATTTTATACAGCGTTGTATTATTATTTTGTATATTGTTAAAATTAATTTAGATGACAACATAAGATACCTACTAAATAGTAAAATCATATTGAAATACTTTTGCACTTTCCACAAAAGATATCAATAATCCCAAGAACATGTGTTTGTAAAACAATTTATTATTAGTGAACAATTTGTAGAAAATTTATGATGACTGTTATGAGATTCAGCAGTTGATATATAAATATTTAGAGATTTTTTCTACAAATATTTACCCAAGTATTGAAGCCTATTACAAATCAACTCACTTTAAAATAACAGAATACATAGCAAAAGCTCAAAAGTATATTTACCAATTGCATCACGCAATGTGTAGTTTTTGAAGAAGTAATAATACAAAGTCTACGTTTAATGACAATTCGTTGCCAGTTTTCTGACTTTCTTAAAATAAATCTTGCACCCAGCTACAAGAATAATTATTCAATATTTAGAAAAAAGTATGTAATTCAGAACCTTAAGCTTATTCAGAAATGAATGAGATGGTGGTAGAAGTAAAGGTTTGAGGCTAAAGAGCTTCCAAGAAACAGCAATCAAGATCAAAATCAAAAAAGCAAAAATAAATTCAGTTTATGTATTGTCTACTAGAAAATAAACAAAGCAAACTGTTTATATTACGAGTATTACATATACACGAGTAGATATTTTTTAAATCAACCTGAGCCTGACACTTGGACGGCTGCCAAAAGCCAATGTTCGGTAAGTGAGAAAGTACAACACAACGAATATGAGCATTACGTAGAATAATAATTCAGAAAATAATTAATTAGAGTATGAACGAGTGGCAAAATAAAATTTACTCAACATGTCAAATGATCCTGCAGAAAATAGAAACATTACCTAATTCAGCTTTAAACAACAACAAAACGCTGTTTTGCAGACGTGCATGAAAAAGGCCGCGATAGCATAATCTATTTATAGCTAAACATTGCAGTGCTAACTCCATAAACTTCTTATGCAGCAAATATATTTGCTGGAGTAGAAATATTTATTTTTAGATATGCTTAAGCAAGACTGGCAAAACTACAATTTAGCAAAATTTTCGCTATTTCGCTGCGTATACACAAGCAATAACCAGTGTATAGGCGCACGTGCGTGTCACGAGTAGCGTTCACACCCAATATACACATTAAAATTAAATAATAGCTCAAGGCCTACTGTTATTTTCGTTTTAATACAACAGCAGCTTTCCGCCACGATGTTGATCGCAATTTTTTATTCACACTAATAGGCAACTTGCCATACGCAGCATGTGTTAGCATCCTTAGCTCATCGCGCAGTCGCATTATCCGACTCTAAATAGAAATAAGTGATTGATTCAGTATTTGATTTGTATAGAAGTCTGATGTATTAGCTTTGTTGATCATCGGTGCTGACTGATAATGCATTCTCATCCAAAACAAACCGTCAATAATTCACCTGTGTATTTTGTTACAATAGTTTTAACTTTGACTTTGACCTAAGTACGATGTGATATAATGTGACCTATTTCAATAACATTCTGAAGCATTACCTGAGTAATGGGGTTGTCTTACAGCCAACGTTAGAGGTCATAGCAACAAAGAAATCGTGCACAAAAATAAAATTCAACAAAAGAAATACAATTAAATGTTGGCGAAAATAATTTAAAATGGCATCCGGCCGTTTTCATTGGCTTAAGATTTTTAATTCGTCGCGTAAATTGTTCAGCTTATATATATGTTGACATGTTATGACATGGTTCAACCGTATTATATTTTACGAATGCTCCAATTTGAATTCATTCATTGAAACATTTATTCTATTGAAGTTTTTCAGAACGTGTTGTGGGCGGTCTATGATTACGTAACATTTAGTTAATGAGTTCAACGTTTCGGAACATGTAATTTGGAGCAATAAAATCAGTGTACCAGTGCTGGGTGCTTTATGGCATATTTTGTTGATTCCACGAAGTGTTTTATGGTAATCATGGTACAATAGCAGGCGAGCCTTCACACTATGATACGACCCGAAGAGTTAACTCAGATCAGTGAATTTCTGAACAATTTAACTTTCAATACTGTTCCACCACATTTACGTTCTTTAACTAATTCTTGTCAAGTCTCCAGTAAACTCAGGAAACTACATACAACTCGTTCCAACTCATTATCTTAATGTATTTAGAGTTGTGTCATGTTGATAAAGATATGACAGTCTACTGAGCGCCGAGTCTGTGAAAAAAATATTTAAATGGCCAAAAATTATCAACAATTACTTAAATAAAATGGTCCTAAATAAAGTTTATTTGCAAATACAATTCCCTATAAACAAATGGGAATTGATGAGGAGTAATTAGTATGGCAAATAATTGCGTGTTTGTCTGTACTTACTCAAAGGCCGCCCGACTCTCCCCAGTGACGGCCGATGGTAATGAATTGGGCTCGTTAGCTGTCATAACTAAGGCTGAAATACGTTTTTAATAAAAATCGACCTAATTCTATATTTTTCTTTGCATCACATTTTTTGCTCTGTAAAAATAATCTAGTAGTTGACAGCGAACATTTTTCATGAAAATTAATAAATGGTTATTTAATTTGACTTTTTTGTTGAGTTTTTCTTTTTGTTAATTTGAAATAGTTTGTTGGTATGCTATTGTATTTATTAGCTGCTTATTGTCTGGTCTGTCAAGCACTACGCCCACACCGATGGCATTTGTAAAACAGTGGCATACATTAACGACAATAAAAGTAGAAAGTTACAGCTCTATTATACTTTCCTGACGCCTTATCAGTTTGCCAAAACCTACCCAACTGTAAATGAAATATAGATAAGTTTAATTCTAATAAGCAGTGAAACAGTGACTAATTTAAAATTAAACGAAAACGTCTCAACGTCTGTTTTTCCGATTCCCATATTTCTCAAAATACCCAGTTTGATTTATTGATAAATTGGTATAAGATTAGTATTTGCTACTTCAATGTGACTAACCACATAAGTCAAATAAATCCCATCAAAAACATCCTGTAAAAAACCCAAGTCTCGCAGCTCAGTCTTTCTACCGTAAATCTATTTAGTGTCTACTTGAAGGACCTTCTGTCTTATTATTACATAAGTTATTATCTGGTCTGTCAAGCACTACGCCCACACCGATGGCATTTGTAAAACAGTGGCATACATTAACGACAATAAAAGTCCTTCAAGTAGACACTAAATAGATTTACCGACTTGGTATTACATGGATCTCACAACTTTTGACGGTAGAAAGACTGAGCTGCGAGACTTGGGTTTTTTACAGGATGTTTTTGATGGGATCTCACTTCTTTTTGTAGAGCCTTTCTTTTTGATACCAATTTTGTTAAAGGTTATTTTCAGTAGTCTTCCTCTTATAGCCCTTGCCTCATATGGTAGGTACCTATCTACACCTATTAAATTTATAACCACCACCAACCACCAACTGCACTTTGTAATCCCATATATTTATATGGGATTACAAAGTTATTGATGCCAAAATTACAAAATATTTAAGTTTTCCCATGATTAAGACACTAAACTCTATATGTATTCCAAATATGTTCTAAGTCTGCTAAAGTGAAATATAGATAAGTTTAATTCTAATAAGCAGTGAAACAGTGATCCACAACCGAATTATAGGGGGTCGAAAAAGGCCCGAATTGCTTCGAGAAAAGGATGGTACGGCCGTGCCGCTTTTTTTGCTCGACTACTGCCGTGCCCCCAAATTAAACAGTGACTAATTTAAAATTAAACGAAAACGTCTCAACGTCTGTTTTTCCGATTCCGATATTTCTCAAAATACCCAGTTTGATTTATTGATAAATTGGTATAAGATTAGTATTTGCTACTTCAATGTGACTAACCACATAAGTCAAATAAATATAGGTATTCACCGCAGATTTACCTCAAACAGTCATTAAATTAGCAAAACGCGTAGGTATAAGTATAATTTTTATTTCAAAAGCAGGCATTATATTCATAAATTCCAAGAGATTATACCTCACTTTTTATAAGTCTACAAATTGAAAAATGTTCTTTCAAATTAATTGACATGTTCCACACTTCATATTTCACGTCAGAACTGCTCAATACACGAACAATTTACATATTTTATGTTAGAAGCGACCATAAGAATAACTTAAGATCTCGAATACCCACATTATGGTCATTATTTTTCTCCTAATGGTACAGTTATGGTCTAAATATAAAATGTAATGGGATTTCCGTAGGGCACGGCAGTTTTATATCGACGAAACGACGACAGAGCTATTATTTTCAAATAGATTTGGTTGCTTTCAATCTTCATTCTCTAAATGGCATTTCATTTGAGGATAT
The DNA here is from genome assembly GCF_023101765.2 of Spodoptera frugiperda. Lineage (NCBI taxonomy): Eukaryota > Metazoa > Arthropoda > Insecta > Lepidoptera > Noctuidae > Spodoptera > Spodoptera frugiperda. The sequence continues at coordinate 5,488,881 of NC_064217.1, read as the reverse complement.
TTATGATTGATTTGACAAAATTATTGTAATCGGAATTAGATTGCGAGGATTAATGATAATTCATTTCCGTTGCGTGAACTGGAAGTCGTTTTATACGTTTTATGATAAACTAGCATTGATTAGTTGTAGCTAGCATAGAATAAACCGTTTTAAACGAATGTTTATTTCAATATTAATGTTGATTTATTGAACAATTTGTGTAGAAATATACAGAGTTGTGTTTGCCATGTTACTGCCATCGTTACTAATACAGTGTTTACAATGTATAAAAAGATGTAATGCATTTCTTATTTTCAGTCGCCACCTATTCCAGCCTCACTGAATCAACAGCAACATGAGAAGATCCATAAAAACATTGTCTGCCCACACGCAACCTTCGCGTCACTAATAGCTAGACCCAACTAAACTACACTTTCAAACTGAATTCAAACGTGCACCTAATAACCTTCACACATCAGCTGTGACTGAAATTATACGCATGTCAAATTGTATCAGACAGATGATTTGTGTTTCATGTAAATTATGAAGTAAACACATTAAATGAAGTGGAAAACCATATTTTTATTTAAGTAACTATCATCATCAAGTCTATATTTTAATGTTAAGGTAAACAGCCTGTTCTGTAGATATTATTCTAGATTCTCTAATAACAAGAACATGTACAACGCATCGCAGTCGATACGAAACTTGCTTTCACAAATTATCGCAACTGAATTCAAATTTTCCATGAACGAGCTATCGTTCAAGTTTTGTTAAGTACGATGCGACGTAATTACAGCAAATTAGAGAACGATAAATAATTTTGTTGATTGGTTAGAGAGAATTTGTATGCTAAACTAATTGAAAGAAATAAGCTCTACTTATTAATTAAGAAAGATCAATTCATTCCAAGTTAGAAATTGTAGAAATCACTGGTAACTACCAGGATATCATAAATCATGGAAAGATACCTAAATGCTAACAAATTAAACGGATCATATAAGTAATAGCGCATGTGTTTATGCCTTTACAAATGAGGCCAAGCTCGTGATTGGCCACACCTGTGCAAGAGGTTGAGGACAGCAGTCAACTTTTTATGAATAATATTCCTAATTTATGAACCTCTTATTTTTATATAACTTGATAATTTACTGAGTAGTTATCAATCAACTGAAGTTTTTCGACCTCACACGTTTTGAGGTTACACTGACACTTGAAACTTTAATGCGTTAACTTGAACGTGTTTACCCGCCTAATTTTATATTTTTTACATCATTTCTGACAGACGTCTGCAAGTCATTTTGTTCTAATGATCGTTAACAACAATGGATAAATGGTTTTCGTTCCGCGCTTCGTTGTTAGGAATTAGTTACGGCTAACATCACATTATTTTTAAAGAAAAAAGTTACAAGTGGCTCGTCAGAACTGTAGCCAAAGTAGTTATAGAAGCACATTAATTGTGATTGCGTGTGAAAGTTAATTTTATTCAATTTCGTTTTTTGGTACAAATTCGTTTAATGGTTATGTGTACTTACGACATTTTGTTTCCGAAATCCAATTTATCTAGACTTCGTGAGAACTAAGTGGACTCTAAACTCAACATCCTGATAAATCGCATCTGCATCGCAAGGTTAACAAGTCCAAACCGTTTCCTTCGACGTGAATTTAGTTGGAAACGACGTCTTTATCGCTATCAGTCACTGGTGGCCGACGTTCGCCGACAAATTGTTATTGAGTTGCCGCGATACCGCGACCCTACGGTCAACACAAGGAGCTTTCTTATCGCCCCAAATATACCTAACCGAACTTTCCAATTAAAACCCATTTGACACTCAAGAATCAACACGAACCCTAATGGACATGACCCGCCGTAAAACAATGGGCGCTTTGACGCTGCTTCCACTGACCTACATTCTGCTACATAATACACCTCTATTACTTCACGACATAAAAAGTATCTTAACTTCTTAATACTTTGTTGAACCGCATTACACACTTGACACGACAAGCTAAACTACATCGTTAAAGTTATCAAGGGGCAAAAAAATAAAACATTTCTGATAACACTTGTTATAAACAATTCAGTACAGGTTCTGAAAGAAAACATTGTTCAGTGCAAACAACACGGTTGGCTGCAGGTGGTAATATGTTATACATTAAACTAGAAGTTTAATATTCACCTCATTAGTGACATTCTTCAAGAGTCTGTACAAATTTGTCGCGGCGTCGCGCGTCGTCGGCGCGTTTGATGTGCGGACGGCGCGATAATTACAGAATTAATGGCCTGATACAGAGAAGCAGTTTTTATCGTAATTGAGAGTGCGCTATCGATCGACCCAGTTGCGCTCCACAACGCTGCACTAATTCACAACTACCCAACCTTGGAGAGAACTTACTGTTTTGCTTGTGCTTACTTTTCGCACTTAACTATCCTAATAACCAATTTTCATACATGAATAAAACCGTGTATTACAAAAAATGCTTTCAAAAATATTCCACATCTGCCAACAACAGAATGATATAGGATCTAACTAGACATGAAGTCCGTTCGTTCCAGATATCCATAAGCGGCATTAATCACTCTAATTGGACCTTCAGTTTGCCCTGTTTTTTATTTACGTTGCAAATATCCACTTAGCAAATAGAGCCTCGTTTTTCATTAGAAACGTTTGGATATAATCTGCGAGGCAAAAATGGAACGTCTAAATAGCACGCAAGGTTAATGTGTTGCAGTATATTAAAGGCGTCAATAAGAAGCTGACATTCCTAGAGCGACCTGTAACCTGATTACTGTGTACCCAGCTCGGGTCGTGTGGCACTGACACTCCTTTCTTTATCTACGCGGTGCCTTTGATTCTCTGCACATTTTAAATGCAAACTGTCAGTGCTGATTTCACTCCATAATCACTTTAAAAGCATTATTTTCTAGAGAGATATATAGGTTAGCTTATCTGCGGTAAACTGATCAATAAGTAGAAACTATTTCCATTCAAGCTGGTCGCTCAATCAGATTAACATAAATGCAAATGAACGTTTCTACTAAGGAGTTAAATTAACAAATTGGAGACATTATTATCATAGGAAGAAACACGCGCCATATTACGCGTCAGTGGCAATATTAAAGTGGTGTATTGTTTGCGCGCTCCAGCTACATCGCGCGCACCAGAATCGTTCGACAGTAGTTATAGTGGAAATAACGTTCTGTGGTAGTCAACGTAAACAATGATTAATGGACTCCGAAAAGTGTTCTTTATTTCATCTGCCATTGTCGTCCCATTACAAAAGGATACTTTTGTACATTTCTAATTACACTGTTCCTAAATATGGTAGATGCGGTAAATGCAGTATAATTTAAGGATTGTTGTAGGTATAGGTCGTATAGTTTAAGGAACAGATAACTTATTCGTTAAAGTACAAAAACTTGTTTATCAATCTACGGGTCACGATAGAATCTCATCATCATTGATTATTAATTTTGAGATAAAATCAATTACAATCATTATTATCTTCAAATCGTTTTTCCAATATCACTTCGCTTGTACCATCAAGCTCACAAGTACATGCATAAAACCTTCAGCTTGCACGAAGCAGTTAATTTATTAGTCGTATCGTTATCACTTAATCTTAATTAAGCCCTCCTAGATTATTTTTATCTCGGAAAATTTGCAATTGCAAATGGCCGTCCGAGCCGTCTCCGCCTGACCCGTTTGTGAGATGTCAAATATTGGTTTCGTGCAAACAATCTTATCCGTGCGTCCGTTTACTTGGCTCTACATATAGGGAGGGTACGTGCAACCACTATATGTATACAGTACCGGACGTTAATTAAAAAGATTATTGAGTTCTGTTTGTTCTAGCATCAACTTTATAAATGTTAGCCGACTGAACATAGAACAGCTTCCTTCAAGGTCTAAGGAAGATAGAAAATTATGTAAGTTGGTACAGCAGTTATAATGTTTACCAGTTACGATTCTCAAACGAAAGAGAAGGAAATGGACTGTTAATCAAATATTGCTCTGATAATATAAATATAAATATCTACTGTAACATCTGCAACTGCTGCAGTAAAAATCTTAAAAATAATATTATTTTAGGATACGTAAACTGTGGTGTTTTTATATTTAGTAATCACAAAAGAATTAGTTATATCATTGAGCAACATCCGATACAGCAAGTAATAAATAACGATGCTTTTAATAATAGTCTCCATAAAAAATAACGACGTAGGCGCAGCCCTTCGACGTGCATATGAATAACTTTGTTTACTAATCAAATATTTATTTTTCTTAAACTGTCTATTAATTCATCAATCACGATCATCGATAAACATCTAAAGATCATTTTCATTTTTCTCTGCCCACGTCACGCTTCAAATTAAACAGTATTTTGTTCATTCGTACCTAAAGCAAATTACTACAAATCGTTTGTCATAATGAAATAAATACAAGATTAACTTTAACATCTATTAACTTTATATATGAGTCACGGAATGATTGTTTATTGAATTTGCTTTATAAGGGTGTAATTACAATATAATTTATATTTTTTTCGAGTAACGTACAACACGATGGGTAAACTTTGTAAGATGATCATAATTTTTCCTTAAGATGGAACCAGATGTAATTTGTTTGAATAAATGTGTTTGTTTATTACAACAGCACGCTTCTTTAGCACAATGTAGAGTCATAATGGTATAAGTATACTTACTACACGCAAAATTAAAAAAACTCTCAACTTTTAGACTTCGTCTTTATACAAAATTGAGAGGAAAAATGTCTTGTGACTATAATAGTACTTATGTACTCTTTACTAGGTGTATTAACGTCGCCACTCATTACATCTGTCTTCACGTTACTTAATGATAACTATTAACGTAGGGTCAGACGCTTCAATCAAGAATTTGACGTTGTTGATGTATTAATATGCGTAGGTGTCGACGGTCGTCCTTCGTTGTCCACTCCAAGTGATCGACGTCCACTCGAAAATTACCGAATACACAAAACAAAAACAAACAGAGTCATGTTAAAGTTTTAATGCGAGTGTCGCAACTCTGTGCGGTATTCCTCCCAACCGTAGGAGCCAAATTGACCTTCTGTCAAGGCCAACCTAAAGAAACATCGAATTGAAACACCAAAAGTGTTAATTTATTATTTCTGTAAACGCATGACTTCCGCCCTTTGAGCTGTAGGAAGTGATTAAGTACTGTTTCGATATAAAAAATAACAAAAGTTTGAACATACTATTCTCACGATTAAATAATACCAACCAAATGTATATGTGTGAAGGTAAAATAAACTATATAGGTAAGTGTTGATCAACATTGCTTGCAATTGCCTACCGATCTGTTCGTTTGTTTATTCTGCCCACTGATCTTGTGGGACGTGTGACGACTCACCTAGATGCACACATAACTGATGATCTGAAAGAAAAAATGTTCATCGTTCATCTGTCTAATTTGTTTATGTATTTTCCAATCAGCAGCAGTTAAATGTGAAGGTTCATTATACATGGTGCGAGTACAGCACGTGCATGTGTGTATGTGTGCGCTTTGAATATTGAAGTGTTAAAACAAACGTACTAATTAACATCCATTCAGATGTGTGGAGGCCAAGTTGATTCATGTGTGCTGCTTGAATGTTCTTATCACGGATGTGTGCACTCTTAGCGTTAAGTGCAATATGGTATTCAAGTCACCATATTGCTGCTTAGAAATAAATTTTAAACATCGAATATTCCATTCCAACTACGTAGCTATGTTTTTCTTTGTTCCGAAAATGTCACAACCATCTTGTTTTCAGATGTGTGTCCAAACGTTTGTTGGGTTCTCTTATTAAACTCATCTGTTACATTGAACAATGAAGTAGAAGATAAAACAGATCTAGTGACCTCTTTTGAGGCTGGGGCATTGTTAAAACGATTATTTTCGATGTACGGTCGCTATAAAAAAATCATTGGGCGCGTGGGTGGAGGACCATTCATGAGTCCAGTTTTGTAATAGCACTTATGCGCCTATATCATGTGTTTATGTTATTTATGTGGGTAAAGAGATAATGATTACATCGCATTGTTCAACACTGCCTGAAAATATTACATAATGTCTGGTCGGTAATATTGTTAAGCTGTGTTTAAACACTGCTGACCGTTTGTTCTATGGAAATTTTAGAGAATTTTAAACATAAAATGTTGAATACTTACATCTTTTTTGTTTATTGACGAGAGTTTAGCGTTTATTTTAAAGTGTAAAGTTTATAATACAAGCTGGCTTTGTGTTTTTGTTGAGCAGCGTGTGGCAACAGGCTGGATGCGCGAGAAATAATATTTGAGTCCGAACGTTGAGCAATATCTTTATAACTCTCTCCTCTTGTACGATTATCTCGAGGACTCTTCATAATATTATCTTGTAAATTGCTTCGTGGTTGGAATATGAATGCTCATATCGTGCCCTATTAACATTATTTCTTTGGTTCCCAACCAAAGTGTCTTTTTCGCATCTCCTGCCTTTATTTCTTTCCTTTGTTAGATAAACATTATTGTTTCCGTATTGGAAAATAATTAGATGATTCCATGCTCCATAATCTTTATATGGGGAATTGATTATGTTTAATGTGAAATGCTCAATATGTCTAGTTTTATGGTAGCCTTTTATTGGACACCTTTTTTGGTTTCATCGGTATTATATTTGAAACCCGCCTACTCTGTATTTTATTGCATTTCTTCTTTTAAATAAGATTACAAGATCCTCATTGATAAATCCGTTCATTAATCATTTTGCTTTTTTGTTGTAAAAGCAATTCGTTTCAGTGTCTTTGTTGCGCTCATTCATACGCCGCGCGCCGCCAGTCGCCAGTCTTCAGTGTCAAAAACATTAAATACCAATGTTTGCAATGCAGATGTATTAAATTCAGAGTTTATTATGTATAAAAATTATGTACCACAGTATTATTAAGTTTTATGTAATAATGTATAAGGTTTATTCATGCTTTATTCATAGGAACGTTTATTTGCTGTTTGATGGCGATGCCATTAAAACTGTTTGATCATGCCGGTCAAACAGTTGTTGTTCATAGAGACGCGTAAATAGTTTGTACAGTCAATATTACACTTAAAAATTAACATTAAATTAAAATTAATTATAAACTGCATAGAATATAATTTGACAGATCTCGGACATGCGTTATGACTTCCTAGAAAACGAGACATCGCTTGCCAAGGAGCTCAAAGTGTTCTTAGGAGAGTATGCGACACAATTCATGTAAGAGTGTGCAATATTTCTAGGCTTACAAAACGTTAGTAATAGTACATTACACTTATGTAATTCATCTGTTGAAAATTCGTGAAATTCCTCATTGTTCCATGGAGTATTGTTCAGTCGCCGGCTGGGCGCCAACAAGTGTGCGACGCAACTTGATATTAGGTTAACTTTACATAACGATCAATAAATAATTACAGTGTTGTACGAAACTTGCGAAATAAAGTGCCTATAAAAGAACATTCTTGTCCTTTTCAATGGCTGATATAAATTTTGGATTTTACTAACCAAAAAGAAACATTTTAACTCAGACACAAAAATTTAATGTCCATGCGATGACATCTCTACAGGTGGTAACTATTGCTTCTTTCAAAATGAATCAATGTCAAGGCGTTGTGGAATGTACCGCAAAACGAATTATTCCACGGAAATAATTAATGCTCATTCATTAAACAATTACTCACACAGCTTTAACATTGTTAATAGGAAATATTTTGTTCTATATTTTTGGGGACTATACTAAACTGTTTATTTTCCTGATACATCATTTTCGTTTGCAATGGACATTTTCTTTTTTTTATAAACATCCTTATCAATTCTTTATGGGTTTAATTAGTCTGTCACACAATAATAGACTTGTAATTAACAATTTTGTGTGGTGTAGGTATGCAGAATGTTCTAGCGAGACAGAAATACGTCGGTCTGTTATCATTTTAATTAAACAACAATACAACATCTTCCTTCCTCTATATATTGGGCTTATAGATGATTCTGTGACATTGTCGCAATATATGTACCGCAAATGTCAATTATTTATTGACGTATGTATTACCTTTCGATATATTATATATAATATATAAATACTGAATATTGCTAAATATAGGTACCTATTTACGCACTCTTATTTTATCTACCTATATTCCTGTTACTGAATAATATTCGTATTAGTACTTTTTCAATGAGACTCATTTTATTGAAGGAGTGTTAGGCCATTAGTTCTTTTACCGTCGGCTCTAAGTATCCTAGGTTCTATTTGAGCCTAGGCGTGTTTTTAATTATAGTTGCGTACATTGAATTCAATATGGATAAAAAAGAAATTCGTTGGTCTATGATCTAGGTAGGTATTTGTTCATTCTATTCCTTAAAGAAAACGGTTAAAGTGTATTGCGGGGTCATTGGAAAGAATTGAGAGTTTTTAAAAACCTTGCAAAAACCTTATCAAAAACAAATATTTCTGTTCAAATCTTAAAGGAGGTTAGGTAAATATACCTTCTTAAATTATTTGTTTATTACAAATAACAGTCAAAACATATTCATATGTTACACCTAAATAGGTATAAATATTTTTTCCTATGGAATTAGGTATTTGAATTATAGATCAACTTTTCCTACTTCAAATAGTTAAAAGTAATAACGGGTAGTAGAAATGCAAATAAAATCTTATCAGTAAGTACAGGTGCTAGCTACAATGAAACGTGGGACGGAAAACATTTAATTGCATGCAATTTACACATTCCTTCCGATATCAACTGCACCATGTGTTCGCGAAAATGTTCGGAATGTGAAAATTGAACGGAATGTTATCACAGCTTAGTATTTGATGAGTTTATCTCATGTTATCTACTGGTGTCGACAAATGCATTTTGTGTGGGAAATACAAAACAAGTATGGTTAAACAAATAACTATACTAGTATGGGTAAACAAGTAACTTTCAATTTATATACTAAAATATGGTCGGAAATTCCTTATAAGGTACCTATGTGTGGGTGTAGACGAGATTGTTACTAAGATATTAGATTCTGTAGAAGGCATTTTGAGGTATGCTAACTTTAACGTTAGGTATACTTAACTTTAGTTAAATTTAAGTTTATTGAAACTAACTGTAGTAAATAAATAAAAATATTTCAAAGTTTTTCTTGTAATCAAAGATCAATATGTAGAAAAAATTGGAACACGAGGTAGAGTCGACCGATAAATCAATTTGACAGGCTTCAAACAAACCGCCGGCTGATTTGATAATTATGTAATCAAATCATATGTTCCCGGAAAGTACCACATGTATAAACTTCGTAAATGTACTCTTACGATCAACAAATATAAACGATTAGCAGCAACGTGTGAAGGAGTATGTTCGTGGTGTACCGCAGCGGAACAATTTGTTTATTTGTACCATAATGACTTCATCCATCGTAATACCGGGTTCAAGTGCTACTACTGTTCGTTTGCTATTTTGATTGAGTTTATCTTTACACTTTCCTAAGTTGAGTGCTTCTTGTTTCGCTTTAAGTTTCCTTAATCTTGTAGCATTAATAAATGCTTTAACTTTCTCGCTAGCTTTTGCATGTTCTAGCATATGTCGTACGTTTTTAGTTTTATTTTTTGATGATTTACCTATTGTGATTGTATATGTTGTAGGTTTTTCCTATAAATAATAATTACGTGTTAAATATGTCAAAACTGGAAACGAAAATGTCTACTGTTTCTGTATATCCTCATGGGACAACAATGTATAATTATACCACCTTAATTAACCAAACATTCCTGTTTGCTAATCCTAGACCGAGTTCAAAATGCATGTTCAATGTACGAGGTACGTGCGCCTGCAACCTTGGGTTTTTCGATTTAGAAATTGTTTTTATGAAACTATAACGATATCTATGATTGTGCTCGTGCATAAACTGCATATATTGCAAGGCATTTGACATTGCTGTTATGAGCTTGGTGTATAGGCGTAATGCTATGTTATCATAGCATCATCAACAGCCTATACGTGGCCACTGCTTACCAAAGGCCTCTCACACAGAAGGTTTGAGCATTAATTACCACGCTTGCTCTATGTGGGTTGGCGATTTCAACTTATAATTAGAAATTATAAGTCCAGGTTTCCTCACGATGTTTTACTTCACCGTTTGTCCGTGGTATCTAAATAATCTTAGAAAGTACATATAACTCTGAAAAAGTCACATTGGTACTTGCCGCTGGTAAATTTCAAACCCACACACTCATAAATAAGAAGCGGACGTCTTAAACCTCCGAGCTACTACGACATGATAGCATGCATTTAATTAAATCAATATTGTTGGACATTACCTGTAGTTTCTCGGATTTCTCTGTAACTGGCTTGCTGTGCTGATCGTTAGAGCTCACAGTTTGACTTCGTTTCAATGGTCTTATTGGTGCCATTCCAATGTCTTCTGATGAAAATTCTGACAGAGATTTATCTTGGACCAGCTGGACTGTAGGTTCTACAAAAGATTCCTTGTCATCACCTAAAGGAAATTCGATGTTAGTTCCAAGCTGATCAAATTCTACTTTAATTTTAGTTGGACTTAATTCTGCTAATTCTTGTTTATTTTCATATAATGGTGCGTCTCTTCGTAATTCTGGTCTCGCGTCGTCACCATTGTGAAGTTCCGGTGGTTCTGTGTTCGGTTGTGGTGGTACAGTTTGACTGAATTCACTTAATTCGGGCCATTTGTCAAGTGACGGCCGCTTTCTACGCTGTCCTCTCCTTCTCATGGGCCTCTCCAATTCCATGACGTCATCAGTCCACCGGGTCGGTCTGTTTTCTGTTTTCTTTCGTCTTCTCTTGGGCATTTCTGTGGTTTGGCGAGTGCGGTCAAAATCTACGTCGAAGTATGGCCGGGGTTCTTCATCAGCATAAGCGTATCTCTCTTGTGGTATGATATCTTCAGTTGAACTAGTTTGTGGACGACGTTTTCGTTTACGGCCAATTCTGCGCCGCTTTGGTAGACCGTCTGGTGAGTCGTTGTCCCAATGGTCTACATTCCGTGGTTCTTGTAGCGGTGGATCTGCTTCCATTGCTCTCCATGGCTGAAAAAATATAAGTAAATGCATAAATGGTGGATCTTTTTCTCTGTATTTCAAATAATTCTAACAGACCGTAAATCACGGTGTCCAAGCTGGAAAAGTATTTATAGTATTGTGTTACGACTATCAATGTATATGGAACTACTTGTCTACTAATATTACTTTAAATTAAACTAAAAAAATACTACCTACAATACATAAATTAAAGCCTGGTTTCTCGTATTAAAATTGCTTACTGCACATTTAAAATATCATAATATTCAATTGCTGTCGGTTACATTACAAGCTGAATGATTCAACAGTTTGAATTAAAGTGTAGCGATCCGCAACTAGTTAAAAACGGCCATTAGCAAATGGATACAGTATGCTCACAATTACTACTTTTAGTGTTCCCTAATAAAAATACTTGTGAAACCGATAGAAATCAACTTAATTGCATATATTTGCAACACCTATTAGAATAGCTTTTAATTTCTTCTCTTGTCAAGTTAAATATATATTATGGACTAAAGAGTTAAGTTAAAGAAGAACAACCTCGAATCTTTTAAACTGTGAACTTTAATCCACACGCTAGGCGGAGAAATTGTCCGGAACTGCGTATAAAGGTTGGCAGATAACTTGGCAAGATTTTGTTATCATTTTTTTCAAGAAAATTACTTTATTAACTAAAAATACGCGGACGCGGACGTTCAATAGTCAGCGCATCGTCGCCGCGTCTGCGCACGATGCTTGTGAGGATCAATCCCTGTGCGATTGGCGGAACTTTCTTATTATTTAAAAAAAATTGCCAAGTTACGTGCCGAAGACTATACAACTTAACGAGTAGGAACAGGGTGGTTTTTAGTCACTAAGAGACTGATACTCTCTCGCCTCACTCTACTCACTCTAGGTGAGAGAAGTCATTGAATGATTTTCCCCCCTCAAAAATCCCTCTTATATAATAATGGTACGTAAATTATCCGTTCATCAATCAAATATATTGCTGAACCCGCGTAATTCTTAACTCCACAAACACCAAACTTGCCCGATTCTTACTAAATGACTGTTTATTCATATCGTTTATGTATTCACTTAATAATCGATGTAATTCCGCTGCTAATGCGATTGTATTGTTTTATAATTAGCGCTGTTCAACCGGCAACATCGGTTGTTGCGTCTGTGATTGGAAAATGAAATAGTGAAAGGTCATTTGTTAGGTGAATGACATCGTAAACCCACTCATTCAGCTGTCGAGAAAAGTGAACGATTTACTTTTGTTTATTATAAACTTGCTCTTCTTCATCATTTCACTTGTAGGGAGTTGGAGGCTCTGTTCTTAAAAGTTGTATCATCAATACTTAACGTTTTAATTATTTTAAATTAGTTTTATTGGTTAGTGAAATATTAAATTATGTAAATTCAATACAGTAGTCTTGCAGCAATTAAGAGAAAGATTCTACTTATACACATTGCAACGTTATTTGATTTAGCGCCAATTTGCTAAGTGAGTGCAATTTAATGATGACGGCAACATAACAATTATATACTAACACGTCTTTATATCAAGCTACTCTAGTCTTATAAAAATAAAACTTCTAATTATAGCAGTAATTAGGCCATACAACATTATATAAAATCAAAAAACCGTAACGTAATTTGCGCTGTGGTTTTAACACATTTTTCTTGCGATGCGCACACGCATCTCGCATTACGTAAATTTAAGACGATGCGACTCTTTCTGCTCTAAATAGTGCGTTCATTGAAACGTTTGACAAAAAATATCGTCGGATTCTCAAGCCTTGTGTGAAACTTTGAAACAATACTGAAGTATTTGATAAAAACAAACTTTACCTTGTTATTAAGTAATTGTAGTTTTAGGCGAGACATTGGTTGATGGAACGGGTGATGCGTCGCGTGTAACACCCGTAGAAAGTCTTTGATTACACTTGACTTAATAGTAGAACCGATCGTTTACTCTAAGACTGTAATAAACTTTAAAGCCTATTTTCCGCTGTAATTGATTAATATGTCCGTAGTAGAAATGCACAAATAGTTTACGCTTTTTTTCTATTTATTTTTGTTTACGTAATCGCTCTCGTCTTCCGTGTTTTCGAAGAATATAAATGATCTGTATACATAAGGTGTGTTGCCTGTCATCTGCACAAATTATAGAGGTCGAATGAGCGATATGTTCACGCTTGAATATAAGGTGTGTATTTAAAGAGCGATTAGTCAAATTGATTGATTTGAATTCAAACCGGTTGGTCTGGTTCTTTTACTTTACGATGTGTAGTGCCGGTGATCCATCTCGATTTTTATCGTTGGTCTAATGCTCATAAACATAACTACTGAACGAGATGACGAGAACCGTAGATTCGAGTTCCGATTCTGTCGAACTTCACACGATTTTGAAGGGAATCGTCAATAGTGCTTTATGGATTAAATTGAACATTGAACTAACAAATAATAAAAGGAATTATTATTAACTAGCTTTTGCCCGCGACTTCGTTCGCGTGGAATAGTGACTTCCGGCAAATTTTTGGTTTTAACCACATAGTTCCCGATCTCGCGGGATCTCTTCAAAAATGAGATGTGGAAGATATTCCAGGGAACTCTTCAAAAATGAACATAATGAGCTCTGCGTTTGAATTTAATAGATGTATACTCACTTAGGGCATTGAAAAAATAGTTTAAAAACGGACTTAAACTAACTTAAAACTAAAGAAAGCTACGAATTACGAATTTATAACAATTAAAAAAGAAACTATATTACAACCTATCCTCTATGCTATAATAACCAAGCTTAAACTAAATAATTTAAAAGAAACGACTTAAATCTAATCTAATTAAAAAAAAATTAGACTTACAATTTTATTAAAAAAACTAACTACAGTAACTACTAATAATCGATATCAAACTAAACCTACGTTAAATAGTTTAACCAAAAAACCAGGAAAACCCAACAAATAAACTTATTAATTGACAAATACAACGAAACCAATTTAGAATATACGAAACAGCAGGACCACTACAGACAAATAATCATACGACTGATAATACACTTTTTCTACGATAGTACCGAAGCGCTCGGCCGATACCCAACCAAATAGATCGCGCTATGGTTTCGTTACATTCTAACGAAACCATAGCGCGATCTATTTCGATCCCAACGCCATCTATCGAGGATAAAGACAACTTGGATTATTTATTTATACTCCGTTCGGGCATTTTCTTTGTACTAAAAGTTTAATTATATTGATATTATTTTTTTCATACCTTTTTACTATTTATTTACTTTTTTTCGATGAATTAAAACAATAACATGAACCAAAGTCGTGTAACGATCGACATAGAATTATCTATACTCTGTTAGAGCATTTTCTTTGTACTAAATGTTTTATTATATTGATATTATTTTTTTCATACCTTTTTACTATTTATTTACTTTTTTTCGATAAATTAAAACAATAACATGAACCGAAGTCGTGTAACGATCGACATAGAATTATTTATAAATAATTTATTTCTTATTTTTATTTTTTGATTTTTGAAATAAAAATATATCTATGTCCTTTCTAAGGTTCTAAACTATATCTGTACCAAATTTCAACCAAATCCGTCAAATAGTTGCGGAGATTAATGGTATAAGCATAGAATGTTCGACGTGATTCTTTAATTTGACATAACTTTTTTATTTATGAACCGATTGACATGAAACAAACACTAAATGTAAATTTAAGCATCCCACAATATATTCGTGAAAACCGCATCCAACTCGGATCAGCCGTTTCTGAGATTAGCGCGCACAGACGAACAGACAAACAGACAAACAGACAAACAGACAAAAAAAAAGTTAATTACATTTTTGGGTTCGACATCGACATAACAATAACCCCTGCTATTTTTTTTTTTTATTTCAATGTACAGACAGCACTTTTCTACGATTTTATTATATGTATAGATAGAGTAACATTCTTCCGCCTATTCTATTAAATTCAGAACTATTATTTTTTTTATTATACGTACAATTCTACCTTCATGTCGTTTAGCCTGACAAAGATTGATCGATTGACATTGGTTGCAATAATTTCCAAGAATGGAAAACTCGTCTTGGAGCCAATTGCCCATAACGCACTAAACTTAATCTTGTTTGCGGTGCACCACATTATTATTAAGATCCAGATCTATACTGGTTATATTTACATTTGTATAGGATACATAATATAATAAATATGTACTTATGATAACTACACGTCTACTAAGATACTATTATATTAATCGAAATTTCATACGTTTTGTCGTCTTCTAAATAGAATGTAAATACAGTTCATTTATTTGTAATCCACATTTACTTAAGCAATTGGCTGTCCACAGAATACTGTTAAAGTCTGAAGCCTCCACTATTGGCAGACACCATGTTGTTACACCACACGTTAGTCTAATTAACTATTATTAGTATAAATTAACAATAGACCTATTTGAACCAAAATTGCATCATATTTTGCTAACAACATCGTTATAATTGTATTCAGATAAATATTCATGGCTGACTGTAATTCGACACAAAACTCCTTGAAAGGAAGTCGAAGAATTATTCATAGGTTTCCAGTTTTTTTGCTGAAACCACATACCGAGAACGGCAGAATAGTAATTTGTTGTGAGTTTCGCAATTAAATCCTTACTAGAATCTAGCTATTTGAAAATAATAACGCAGCCAATTTTCGTCTGAAATATTGTTTGTGGGAAACCATAACCGTCTTCTTAAAAGTGGAGCTTACCCTAACTAGCTTTTTTTTTGACGGGAGAAAATCATCCAATGACTTCTCCCACCTTGGGTGAAGCGAGGTGGAGTGTCAGACTTTTACTGACTGAAACAAGCCCCGTTCCTTCTAACCTGTTACGTAACCTGTTACGTTGTCCGCAGCTTTACCGATAACCGTAATTTGAGTATCTTCGTAGTAAGTAATAGTGAATGTGTTACTAGACTAATATTTACTAAATATTTATCATCTGAGTTGATCATTAAGGTGTTGAACCTGTACAGAAAGTCTATTCGCTTAACTTAAAAAACTATGTTTTTATTTGAACATCTTTCTTTATGTAAAGTATGTTTGACATGACTTATGAGTAGAAAAGCCTCTAGGGTTAAAGAGTGACATAGCCTTTTTACCATTTATTCTTACTTCTTTTTTACCCTCAGGCCAAGCCGCAGGTGGCGCTAGTTATGATTTAATGGCATATGATTAATTTTTAAGTATCCACATTAGTCAACTAAAATTACTTAGTCATGACATTTTAATAGTTTGTAAGCTTCAGGCGTTACGAAAAGATTTCAATTTTAATAATTATGTAGAATGATTTATTAATCTTTGATTTGTTATATTCGCTTTACTTGCTAACTATATCGTTTAGTTGTTACAGTAGCTCTTACTAAATAAATTACGATGATGGAAAATATAAATCAAATGTGATCAATAAAAAAATTAAGAATATCGAGTTTATTTTCAATCCGCGTTATTCGATTAATTGCAATAAAATTGGCGAGTTAAATTGTATAATTTTAACTTCAGTATATATTCTTTCCTGCAACCTATCATACCTAGTTTAATTTACTTAAAACAAATTAACTTACATACTTCACAAAAAAGAGTAAACTAAAATCCACAAAAAACCGCATTTCATCGTGAAACACATCTGTTTAAATAAGTAAATTAGTTATCTCATCTTTGAATAAAGAAAGCTGTTACAAAATGATGGTATAACCGCGGCCGGCAAGCAAGGAAAGTTGAAAGTACTCTGGTACCGGTCTGCAAACTTGAATCAACAGCTACGTGCCATGTGACTTATGTTAATGCGGGGTCGTTAATACGTAATATGTTAATATTATATTATAACATAACATTCATGTGATAATGTCATACCGTAGAAAGCATCGATATGCATTTTTTAAGGATTATTTTTATTTTTAGTTTGTGATGTAATCTGCGGATAGCTTTGCAACTTTTTTTATTCAGTTTATCGTGTTTATTATTGAAGTTTTGATATTTATTGGCGATAAAATATCTTTTTTTAGTTTACTTGCATAATGCAAGTTTTCTCCGAAGTTGTTAACATAAGTGCAAATAGATTCCTATTTTATAATCCGTGCTGACGCATTCTAAAACTCAGAACTTCTTCAGCACTAATCAATGAAAATATGTTCCCTTACAATACAATTACTAATCTCTATTGAACTAGTACAAACAGTTGAATTGTTGTTATTGTACTAAAGTATAACAAACATTCCGGTGACACTCACAATAAATTGACAACACAATTAGACCAACTTGTCCAACGTTTGACCTCTTAACCCTACTTGAACTATAAGCCGGTTTTACAATTCTCTTTTAGAGTATATTGCCGGTTTATGTAAGATTCAATGAACTACAAAGAAGAAATGCTTAGTTGTTGTAGGTAGCTGTAACAAGCGTAACTGCTGAGTAACGATTTATTACTAATTTACGAGTAAGTGATGGATTTCAATTGCGAAATTGTATTCGAATTTGTTCTCGATATGTTGCAATAATCGCGTCTCTAATTTAATGACATAAGGTGGCTGCCGTAATGAGAACATTGTCGCAAGGTCTGTAAGAGCAGTGCTATTCACCATCATCATCATATCAACCACAAGACGTCCACTGCTGAACATAGGCCTCCCCAATGACTATTCTATTTACGAGTTCGAAATTATCAGTAGCATGGCCGGCGTACATAAATATGGCTGCCCCCTATTATAATGGACCTAACAAAATAACTGGAGGAAAGTGCTGTTAACACCCTTCTTCCTAAGCTGCGGGAAAATGAGTGGTTGCCACAATGAATCAAAAACATAGCGTTAATTTTTGCTTACTTATAGTTACCGAAGGCCAAATGTTTTAAGTCTTATTATGGAACAGCTTTATAAAAAAACATTGTTACCAGTATGTTCTACTGGCTATTAATTCAACTAATTGCGTTAGCTTTAGTGAAAAACTATGAATTTGAAAATATGTATATGATCGTGTAATATCACGGCCCGTTGCGTGCAGTATCCAGTAGACCAAATTACAATATGATATACAGTACACTGAACTAAAACCGTGTATAACTTGGCAATTTGTTCGCCATATTTGTACAGATCATATCGCGAAAGTTATACAGAGGAGAAAATGTTTGATCGTAAAACAAATTGTTACAGTTTTATAGTCCGATTTCAATCGTTGTTGACCATTTTACTCAATTCCTGTCTCATTCCATTCATAAAACGCGTTCTGTTTTTATCATCGGGCTAATCCGATGTTTTCATTGCGAATTTCTAATAGGAAGTCGCAGTAAAAAGCTAACGCGACGCAGTAAAAAGTAAATTATTGCTGAAAGACTGTATCGGTATGCGCTCAACTGCGTACTGCTAGTACTATCAATCAATATGCCAATATATCACTTGTTTCAAACATGGAACTGCAGCTTTTCTCGCTACTGGCCTTAATCTACACACGTCAATTGTCTAATTGATGCGGACAGCCGACCACGCTCCACTTACTCCATGCACCTCCCTCAGATTTCTAGACCAGTTTCTAGACTAGTCTAATGTAGATCTAGACTTTGTTTGCTTCCTATCCCTTCTTTGTACTTAACTAGTTTTCACTTTGTTTACTATCGAGATTAGTTCCGAACTTCCGATTCTTTGAATCACGGAGTCTTTGTAAGTTTGTTTTTCTTTGGTTTCCCATTTTATTTCTTTTGCACTAAGAAAGTAAACATTCACGTACGTGCCTGTTTATTTACCAAATGGAATACATTTTTTACGAGTGTTTTCTCCTCTTCTTCTCAGTACCCTGACTAATTTATCGTCAGTGTCTCTTATATTTTCTTAAAACTTACTTAAAGATCAATATTTTTGTATTATTTAGTACCTATGCAATTTCTCCATCCAAAAAACTCTTTTGCATTATTTGTGTGTCGAAAAGCCACGTTTTAATTTAAATTACTGGTCATAATTTCTTAATTTGGCTACTGCGTGCGTTATTAATCAGTAACGTAGAGACTGTCGCACAAAAAAGTACTTAAATGTTTATAGCCGAAAGTTTACTATTGCGTTGTTTTGTAAACTCCTTGTGGAGAAAAGTGTAAAAATAGAAAACTATGAAAGAACACAGCCATTGTTATGAAACAATCGCAAAAAGAGTGAATAGTAAGAATCAAAATCAATTTCCTGATATGTAGCTATAGCTGCGTGATTCTGTTACTTCTCGCATAGGTGCTTTTAGTGCAAACACCATGACAAAAGAATAGTCTTATACGTTTTTGTAATAACGGTGACAGTACTGGTTAGTGTCCTGTTGTTATACTCCTAAATACTAGTTGATAAGAATCCTTTATATGTTCAGTTTAATTGGCCTCCTAAATATTTTCTTTTCCGACAGTGTTTCCTTTATCATTACAAAAATTTAAAAGTATTAAAGAGCTTTATGAATTGAAACTCCAACAACTTATTTAGCTACTTCTAAAAAAAAACCTTAAACCCTATTATAATTTCAAAATAGTGTAAAACTATTTACCTGGTCGTAATTAGGTGCTCCTGTATCCAATGCTCTAGGCCTTAAGTCGTGTCGATACTCTGCCTCTAAATCTTCTTCTGCAGAATGTACTATAATCACCAAAGCAGCCAACGTGGTCAGTAAAGGCATGGCGGATTTCCAAATCATACCCATATTATATCAAAGAGACAACTGCAGGATCCGAACGCACTAACAGTACGTCCACACGTATTGATGCACAATTCTTACACTGCACTAATAACAGTTCCAAAGTTGGTATCAACTCACGCAACTGACGCGACACAATCGATTGACGAATGAAACTCGAAGTACAGAGACCAGTAGACGAAAGAATCCAAGATAAAGAAATAGAAATAGTAGAAAAAGAATCACCGCGAAATTCACGTGCGGTGTTTCTCGTTTTTTGAAAAACGCGTGCTCCCGGCTATGGTTGTTAAACGTTTGAACCTGTTTTATTTTCACATCATGATTGTGTATTTGTAAACAATCCGATGTCACGGTTGTTATGTCCTTAGTTACTAATTATATTAATGCTCGTTATTATTTGAAACTTATCGTGTGATTTCTCGCACAAGATTCCCGCGCTTTTTTTTTTATTTGCGAACGTGAAAGTGATGATGGCGGTTGGCGGCACACGTTTGCCCGCGGCGGCTCAGCGCGTTCGAGTGGTAACTCTTCAGTGGTAAATGCACAGCGCTCCGGCAATGCGCTCCTACAATTTTTACTTTTCTTCTGTGTTTCAATAACAACAGCATTTTGTGTTTTTTCAACATTGTTCATTCGCATTTGTAATGTCCGATCAAACACTGATAAAACGTATTCAGCCATATCGCCGTTATTTTTACCATGAAGCGTCGTTCTCTAATATGCATATGCATATTGCATAAGAATGATATCAATTTGTCTTAGCTCTACGTTATAGATCAAAGAAAGGCTTACAGCTTCCCTATGTTGTTTTTAATTTAATATTAAAAGAGAGGTGTAGAGACTACTTAAAAATGTGCTTCCAATATAGATTAAAAGGGGCTTTTAACAAAAACAAACACTTGGTTTATTCATGTGCAATTAGCCATGTAAATAAGAAGTGGTACTAAATCTTGCAGAGCATAAATATAACTTGAATCGTGTTTGTTTTAAAACACTTGATGTTAGTAATTTTCTGCATTTGGATTTGGCACAAAGTAATACAAACAAAATGAAATATTATAAAGATAATAGCATCTTTATAAACATATATAGAAAATTTTGATACGTTTAATATGAAAAGAAGAGCCTTAAAGAAGGAAACTGCCTCAAAGACTTAAAACTTTCTTGCTATGGCGTCGTCAATTTGACAACAGTTTATATAAGATTCAGATCATCTAATAGATTCTTAAGCTCCCTTAATTTCCATGCGGCAGAGATGGCAAATCATAGTATTATGTGAAACGGAATGTGAGCACGCGCCGCGCCGCCTCCCCAGCGGAATGCGCGCGCAGCCCGTGACGATCACATGCGCGAATTAGCGTTGTTTGTTAATCAATTACTTGCATCTAATAATATGCAAGAGTATAAAAATAGTTTGCATTGAACGAGAGAAACCGTGTAGAACTCACTCCATAAAAAATCTAGAAAAGTAATAATTAGGTCACCTGACTTAGCTTTGTTCTGCAGTCAGTTAGTAATATTTCACTATAAACATATTTCAATTTCATTTTCTGATATGCCTATCTTATTTAGAAGTTACTGCTACTTTAATTAACCATTTACTTAGTAAAAGTTTTATGCTCATCTCATGAACGTCGACCCATCAAAGGCCTTTGATGAGTTAAGTCGCAAGTACATACGTGCATAATGGAAAGGCTGTTATTAAAACAATAAAACGCGTGAGTTAATAGCTATAACCAGCGTGACCAATAAATAACTTAAAAGCTAACGGAAAAGCTGAAGCACGACCAACATCTATTCTTCTATCTATACATAATAAAACTGTAAGACTGTAACTGATGTCTGTACAAATTATAAGAGAAATCCGGAAACATTGCTTTTCCATTTTGTCTGCTTGTCTGTATTGGCAGTGCCAACGGCGAGGACCTTTTCTCCCTAAAGCACCACGGACTCGCGAAATCCATACATTAATAAGCTCCATAATCGGAATGATATATTCACAACTACTTCGAGTAAATTCACAAAATAATTTATTTATTTTAAGTTACGATGGTAAACAGTTCCTCATGTATTTACGTTATCTTATATTCGTAGATAATATGTAGTTTTATAATAATGTATTTTTATATTAATAAAACTTTGATTTAATAAATCACTCTGTCGAAAACAATCGAGCATTACACGAAAACATTCGTGACTTACTCGAAAACAATGGTGCGCTATTAGAAAACGCTAGAGGCTTCCTCGAAAACAACAAACATCCTTGGTGACTTTCGAGCGTTACTTAATTACTTTTGAACGTTTCTCGAAAACTAATATTAGTAGTAGTTTTTTGTAAACCTTCCCCCAACCCCTTAAAACATCGCGAGCTAAGCCGCGTGGAAATTTCCAATTTAATCGTAGTTAAAACTTACGTAAATTGCTGCATAACAATTTAATTGGATTTTAAATCATCTTTTGTGGTTACACGCTTCTTACGCCAGACACATATTTGTTAAATAAAATAAAATTGTTTACGGTAGTTTACTAGAAAGAATACTGTCTACACTTTATCGACCATTAAAAACTTCCGTATAGTACGAAAACTAGTGTTTCCTTGTTTCCCTCGATAAATTTCTAAGCTAAATATTTCTTACCTATGCTAACTTGTTCCGCGTACCATCGTGACAAAGTAAGAATTAGAATTTTTCACGCCCACTTGCGCGCCAGCATTTCTCTCGTTGTATTTTCTAGCTATAATCCGCTAAGTAAGGTTGTGTAACTTGCAAATAGAAGATGAATGACACAATTTACGTAACTGCTCTTGATAAAATTATGAGTATTGTGCTAAGTTTACACCTGTGTCATGTATGCGTTTACTTCAAAATTGATTTTTATACTTTCCGTACCATTTACGACATTAGAATCGTGATGTTAGTGTATGTGTAAGATTTCATTGTCATTAGCGTCCAACGGCTACAAAGATCACTACTATTCCTATTGAGTTATTAAAAATCTTATTCGGGTTTACTTGATTCGAATTATTTTCTGAAAATGAAAATAGCGTATGTTTTGTTATTTATTATAATGAGCATCTTATATCCCAAGCTTATCGATCCACTAATCTCATCTGATGGCACATTGTATGGGTCATTGTTAACTCGTATGACTTCTCACGCGCCGCTCTTACTTTCCATATCACTCGCATATTATGCTTGATTTAGTGAGATCGCTCTGACGACACAAAAAGCTCGTTATATGGGATAAGTCAAGCGATCAGAACGTATCATCATACGCGTTCACTAGAAGATGATATGCTAAGCGTTTACTCACGTATGTTGATGTTCACCATATCGAGTAGCAAAAATTACTTCCAAGTTTACTTACGTTTAAACTTTCTTGTTATTATTTGTTTCTTTATATGGGGTAGAAAGTATTGCTTTAATTTCTTTTTACGGCCTAAACGGAAACTGTTTAAAATTATTTCTTACTTGTATGTTTTAATTTTAATAGACATCCCAATTGAAATCGACTACTGACTGACTACTTCGTTGTTCTAGTGGTAAGAGCTTAGCACTTGAGCAGCTTATATTTTTATCTCAAATTTTCAAGTTGAGTATTATTAGATTTTCTTTTTTCAGTATTCTCAGTAACATATAGGAGTTTGTAAGTTACTAAGATTCTTCTAAATAGGTCAATTAAAAAAGGGCCAATAATTATGTTGGCGTAGATAATGCCTTACTTACAGTAACTAGGGATGCAATTCCAATTTTAACAGTAAAGTTTGCAGCTCATAACATAACTGGCTTAAATTCTCTGTATGCACCCCTTCGAGAAATGGAAAGCTTTGTGTAATTTAATTTCCACGACGTTGTTGTATGATCACAATATTTTATTAACCAACTTTATTACTTCGGTTGTTTCATCAGTTTTACGCAACCCAGATTGGTTGGAGATGGCACTTTCATTTTGTACACGTTTCCCTATAATTTGTAAACCACAGATCATTTCGCTAATACTTATCTATTTTGTGACTGTCTAAATTATTCAGCAAATTATTTGCATGTCTTTTCATCCTTATTTATTTACATTTTTTCCCAGTTGAGGCCAGGAGATGTTTGTTTTTTAAAGCTTCTGTGTCTAAACTGTAAATATTTTGAACACTGACTAAAGTATAACATCTGTACTGGTATGTACTAAAAATGTCGAGATGTAAACTAAACGCATGCCACAAACAAATGACATGTCACGTTCCCTAAATAACTAGTAGGTATGTAGCTGTGGATGTTTTATCTACGACTTCCACATTGTTCTGCGACCGAACATTGGGCTTGTTTGTAAATACTTGACTACTAACAATGTTGCATTGTGAAAGTAGCTAGCCTCTATCCGTCCGCTAAGAAATCCAAAATAAATATAATTCCCAAACACGCCCATCCTAATGAACTACGTGAAAATTTGTTAGATAACCCCCGAGAGACTTCGCCAAATGAGACAATAGGTTAACGTTATAAGAGTGAAAATCGCAATTGTTTGAAAGTAAGAGCCTGTTTCAATCAACAGCTATTGTTTGTAGTTACGCTAGCTATGCATATGTTAATAATTGTTACGTGTTCTTAAGTGGAAAATGTAAATGGGAGAAATTTTTACTAATGTGTATTTTTTATGTTCGTTCCTCTACTTAAAGGGCCGTATAATTATGTAAGTTTTTGAATGATAGAGCAATTTGTGGTGTAACGTTTTTAACCTAGTTTTTGCTGGTTGTCAATTTAATTGGCGTGTGATATACATCGAATACATTCTAGTCTCTGATCTACATCGTAAAGTTTTATTATTAAACTCTTAAATTACTTTAATTAGGCTTTTGGCGTATTTTCCAATGCATAAATCAATCGATCCCAATGTACATATTAAATCAATAAAAACTTGTCCGGTGAAATGCGCGTGAGCATACCCGAACAATGTAGCGTGATTTGTTCCAATGTTATCACAAATAACATCTTTCAGTCTTACAAACCGGCTATACGGCAATTATGAAGGAATTCTTCACTTTTTCCTTAGCAAATGTCTTAACCGACTGCAAAGAAATGTTGGTCGATACAAATTCTTAATGGAGATTTATTTGCGCGACACCGACGCTAGTTACGGTCTGAACACGGAAATGTTTTGTCTTAAGTCGTGTGTCTTTTACCAGATTACGTAAAAGTTACCGAGATACCCACAAATGTGTAAATTTTATTGTTTAATATAATATGTGCTCATTGTTACTTCATAGGTACCATTATTTTGAATGATGTATAATATTTTCTTCGCTGGTTTCTGTGGCTTTCTTGTATGTTTATCTTACATGTGTTTCCGAAGACGAAATAAAAAGAATTTTATTGTAACTTTCGTGAGACATACTAAATTAATTACTATGTTATCAGCTTACTCACGTAATTGTTTGACGAGGAACTCGACTAGTTTCAAGCCATGCTAGAGGCTCATATTCATGAGCAGCATACCGCGACAATCGCCGCGTCGTGTGTCGAGAGTAAGCCGATAACATAGTAATTAAAAAGAATTTTGTCGAAAAACTTGACTTCATGTTAAAATTGTTCCAGATGGGCAGTCTCCACAGTGATGACCAGACAGAATAATATCCAGCTTGATGATGCTGACGTCACCGCCTTCATTCCGCTCTGGGATATGTGCAACCATGAACATGGCAAGGTAAGTCGAAAGTAACACATCTTCATTATGAGCCTATATCCATCTACAATTTCATATAAGCCACTCTAATTAGAGACTGCTAGCTCAATACTAGCAGTCTATTTTATCATTAAGTGATTGTGTTAACCACACTAATAAAAAACGTGCATAATTTTACAGCTCAAGCCAATACCTTATACAGTTAAAGTTTCTTAAATTACTTCATATTATGTATAACTTATAAAAAAGTACAATAATTTTAATTACTTAAAACTAATTTATTAGCCGTCCTCTCACAAAATCTTAAACATTCACGGAATACATCCTTTCATCTCGCTGTGAATAAATGTGTTATTTATCTGGTGCGGACGTCAAGAAGTAAAAGCTTACAAATGCATCACTTAGAATTTAATTTTCAATATAAATAGATTTCTATTATAATTATCTTTTACTACGACGCAATAATTACGTGTAACATGTAACCCAGACATAACCGAAACATTAATCAATTGACTGTCTCAAGAAAATTACGTAAATAATAAATAAGTAATAACAGTATTTTTATGTATTATTGAAAGTTAAATATTTTACAAACTTTCTATGAACAAATGCTGGAAGCAGTAATTTTCGAAGAAAAACCGATTATTCGTAAGTCGTGTTACGTGGATTATTGTTGGAACATAGATATTATGTATTTAAAATAATGGCCCGTTGTATTGATGCACGGAAATGTAATTTTCAATTGTATGTTGTATCCACCGGAGTTTATTAGACGTTGATGTGTAAGGAAATAGCTGTCGTTGAACTAAGTATCCTATGTACCTAAATTCATTAGTTAAATTATCTTTGTTCTGCACAGAAGTCTCACTTCCATAATACAATCATGGGGCTCATAACATAAGTGATGAAAATTGAGTGTGATTATATTCAGGGCTTTCTTGAGGGGGAAAAATCGACAATTGCCTCTTTCGCCGTGGGTGATACGGAATGATTCTATTGCTGATGACGACTTTTGCTGAATACAAAGTCAGCAAAAGTCGTCAGAGTAGAAACGGTGTGATTGTCCACACCGTTCCTACTCTTGCTTCGAGCCTCAGCCCTATTGGACCCCATCTGTGGTGGTCTGATTAGATACAGGGCGTGTCTCACAACGTCTATGTGTTTGAATATAGATGTAGAACATAATTTGAATGAACTATGTGACACATAATTTTTTATCATTATCAGAATCTCATTTATGTATATGCCCTTACAGATAACAACGGACTACAACAAGGAGTTGGGTCGCGGGGAGTGCTACGCTCTACGAGACTTTAAGGCTGGCGAACAAATCTTTATATTCTACGGATCCAGACCAAATGCCGACCTGTTCCTGCACAATGGGTAAATTGGTAAACGTTTACTATGTGTGTCTTGTGGATTTGCAAATAATTATGCTTATAGTCGGTCATCGTAAGAGGTCATATCTGACGTTTGTCAGTCTATGTACCATTATAACTAGTTCATTATTGAAAGACAGAATATCGAAATCGATTCATATATATTTTTAGTATGGTTTAATTAAAAAAGCCGCTATTTCGGAACCACTTTTGATTTATACAAACTCTAATTATTTTTATTCGATATTACTTAGGAATCGGTCGTAAACAGCAACCGATCTTATTTACCTCTCAATACACGGAAACTGTCAGAGTTGACTTCTTAGATTGTGCGGACTATAGGTACTTGATAGTTTTGTGACGTTAGTCAAATGTTGAAGTGTAAACAGCTCTGGAGTTTAA
Organism: Spodoptera frugiperda; assembly: GCF_023101765.2. Lineage (NCBI taxonomy): Eukaryota > Metazoa > Arthropoda > Insecta > Lepidoptera > Noctuidae > Spodoptera > Spodoptera frugiperda. Next base: position 5,461,668 of record NC_064217.1, on the reverse strand, counting down.
TTCTCGGTATGGGTAATTATAGGAATTTTGTCTGTATGGTTCGGTAGTCGGTATGGCTTCTAGAATCATACCCAATGTTACTCATCCATGACATGCTATGACTGAATCGTATTTTTTCTTTCATATTTTCTTTTTTATAACACGTCTTATTTCCTCCCTAGAGATAAACAGAGGTGTTAATATTGTTTGTTGTATTTTAGACTCCCGAATCCAACTCTTAGGATGCTATATAGCTATGCTACGAAGATGATTACATGTTTCACAGCTTAGCTATTAAGCTAAGCTATGAAATTAGCTATGTAGCTGTGCGAGGAAGATGCGCAGCTTGACTATGCGATGCATCGATAGTAGAGAAACCACCAATAGCACACATTCATAGCACGCATCCAAAGCACGCGTCCATAACACGCATCCATAACAGGGATCTTTCCATATAAAAAACATAGTTTAGCTGAGTCCGTTACACATAAATAGTAACTTAATTCACTATTTACCTAATACGATGTATCTAAACGTGTAATAAGCAATCGTAATGAAACAGTAGCTAAATCTGCATGCAAGTGTATCCGATGTTCCTGATTCATAACGCTTGCGTAACTCATTACGGCTCCTAAGTTATATCACTCACAGTTCGACATGAGTGACTTGCACTTACTACCCGATTGACACATCTGTGTGTCTGTGTCTCTTATTGAAATTTGATATGATTCTGGTGTTATTTGATGTTGTAATGTTTGTTCGTCCGATTTTGTGCTTAAAAAGTATAGATAGTTACAGCTCAATTCTGTATTTTATAGTGTTCTCAGAAGTGTGACTGAGTCCAGTACAATTACTTATCAAAACTTTCGTAACCTTTTTTCGTATTTCTCCGTAAAAACATTGTAAAACATAGTAGTCTGCCTTGTTGGGCGAGCTGTCGCAAGTGCGTCTGCCGGACAAGAGGTCTCGGGTTCGATTCCCGAGTCGGGCAAAGTAAAATTTCTGAATAGTAGCATGGAGTCTGGAATTGTGCCCAGTTTATGGCGATTAGGCTTACACTCTATTACATGAGACTTATAACACAATTGGTGTACATTGTAGACCGGCATTACGTGCCGTAATGTGCACCTCTGCCTAACCCTTGGGTGATAAAAGGCGTGATGTTGCTTGACGTTGATGATGATGATGAAACGTCACATGATACTTATTTTGAATACCCTTACTTAAATTTTATTTCTTTCATTTCCAGATTAGTATACCCAAACAACGAACACGATAGTCTCTCTATATCTCTCGGCGTGAGCTCAAGCGACCCGCTCCGTGAGACGAAGCTGGCACTACTGACCAAGTTGGGTCTCGCCGGCGTCACGCACTTCAACTTGTATCGGGGACCTAACCCAATCAGCGCTGAGCTGTTAGCTTTCATACGGATATTTAATATGAATCAAGGTACGTGACTATTATGTAGTACCTAAATAATCCCTTCTTTTAATTTTTTTTAACAATGTATTCTACTAGTGTCAATGTTTTTGGTAAATCTTCACTCTTCCCCGTGATTTACCGTCAAAACTTTTCTACTGTCTATCAAAGACAATGTAAGCTGAATATCAGGAATCAAGTACACTGCAGTGACGGCCCTGATTTTTTTATGAGTAAAATCTCTAGGAAAATCTGCTATTCATAAAATTACAATTTTAGTCTAACTAATATTATAAATGCCAAATTGTGTGTGTGTTCTTCACGTCAAAACTGCTGAAGGGATCATAATGAAATTTGAAACAATGATAGATCGAATAGAAACGGTCTAGAATAACACATAAGCCACTTTTTATCCCATGGGGACGCAGTGAGCAGGATCTATGTAATATATTTAGTGTAACAACAGGGAAATATAAAATTTTAATACAGGTCATCCAAAGTAATTGTTTATTTTAGTTTTACTACTGATTTAGTAGTTTCAAGTAATCTATTCCGTACTTTATGTACTATGATGGCAGTGAGAAAACTTTCAATATCGTAAAGAAAATCTTACATATATGCACAATAGGTGCTGATTTACATCTGCTGATGAACATACCGCTCAGTCTTCGAAACTATGTTAGTAATATACTATTCATTGCCTTTGTATTGCGTGCTCTTGCATTTATGAACTACACACTGCAAAGTGAACAATCAAGTTATTATTGTATAGCACTATGCACTATTCTTTAATAACAATAATATCCATTGTGTGTGTCTGTCCTCTTGATTCAAAAGTTATGAAAGCCCTTTTATTTTACATAATATGATGATAAATGGTTAATGCAGTGTCATCAGGACGCGAATTTGTCATCGCCGACTATTGGCCTATATTCTGGGGTGTTGAGTACGAGTTTGTTTTACGTTTAACAAATCGAAAGTAGACCGCGTTCGGCACTTTGATTTGCTCCAAAGATTCAACCAATCAGAATCTCTGAATATTTGCTATATAAAAATATGAATATTCACTCTGAATCTGAATATTCTCTCTGAATCTGAATAATCTCTCTGAATCTGAATAATCTCTCGGAATCTGAATATTCATATATTTATATCACGATTTAATGTTTATCTATAACAATATTATTTTTTCAGAGGAACTAACAAAATGGTCCGGTCAAGGATTGCCAGGGGATTTAGTGTCTTCGGACCCGTCTAGTGCTGAAGCGGTGGGCGCAGACATCGACCGCCGCGCCTACACGTACCTGCTGACACGGTGCAAGCTCATCGTGGCCTCTTACAAGGAGACCGGAGGCGGCGACGATATTTCATTGCATAGGTATGTGTGTCGGCTATATTGGAAACATCATAGATATTTTTGAAAATCAGAGTCAGTTTGTAGAAAGAATGGATGAAAGCAGGTTTACGAAAGAAATATACAGAGCGGATATGAATGGGACCGTCGGTAGAGGGCGCTCTAGACGGACATATTATATCGACCAAGTTGGCGATATATCAAAATGTCCCCTCACTATAAAGCCCCTTTCCCAAAAAGCCTGTGGCCTAGAATGCTCTTTCTTTTCAAATATTTCCTTTTTAAAAATGCTTATTCTATGACAAAATATCTCTTGAAACTCAAAGCTAGAATAATAAATAATAGGATGAAAATATTTTCAATAAGGAAATACTGGAGAAATGGTAAAGGGGCTCTTAGAAAGCAAGGAACATTCTAAACTTGAACGTTTAACTAGTCTAGAATGTCCAGCCTATAGCGACTGCTATACACAATTCAGCATATGCGAAACAACAAATCAAGCAAATTGTTATAAAAATTTCAGGAAAAATGTGCAGCTGTTAAAGAAATGCGAAGTACAAATGTTAGAGGGTGCCATGAAGTATCTAGAAGAGACTATAAGTAAACTACCCACCGCTGCCGCTGAGGAGAAATCAAATAACTGATTGGTGAAAATGTCCATACACCATTATCAATATTGAAGCACGTGTCACAACAATCTAGTACTATAACTCACCCTTTAAAGTACCTATAGTAAAATGCTAACTAATTTAAGTTCGTATTGAAAAATGCAGAAAATAAAATCAAATAATTTTGGTCGAATTCGACAGTCAAATGACAATCACAGTGTCTCTACTATATGTATAGACTTTTAAAAAATGCTGTAAATATAATTATGTTAAATTTTATTTTATACTTGATTTTACTACGGTATTTTATTTATTATCTTATTCTATCCAGCTCAAAACTAGACGAACTAGTGTTTAAAAATTCTTCTATATGTCCTAAAAATATAAATATTTTGACTAAAATTCAATGGATATTTTCATCAAATGTACTGCAAATAAGTATAAGTGTATTACTGCGATCAAATCATGACAGTATTTGTATATTTACGGCCACAAATGAGCGTAGCTATGCAAAAATGTTTCAAATAATCATTAAAATTTGTTACAAATCACATATTTGCTTGGGAAATTCGAAGGATCCAGAAGGGTCTTCACAGAAAACTGGCGTAAAACAACGCTGTCAGCGCGGAGACCGCGCGGTTACAACCTTTTTGTATTGACATTATAAAATATATCATACGACATAAGATTTAATGTTCAAATTTAAATAACAAGTTGCTGAATTGGAGCACTGCCATAAAAGTGTAACATGTCTTTCATTGATACTTTTATAGAGATTTTTATTTTAGAAATTAATTTTACTTATGTATTAAAATTATACTTGAGAATAAAAAAAACATTGGACCTCGTTCTCCAATGGAACATTTTTGCGTAACTACGTTCAAGTACCTACGACATTTTTTTTATATATTAGATTTATTTACTTAAATACTTTTAGTTACAACGAATTTCAATCACTGGGATTTTTTGTTATATTGTTTGTGTGTTTATCATTGTTTTTTAGTTGTAATGTACTTACTTTTTGTGTGCAATTATTATTTTAATATACTTAATATTGTGTTCTTACAAATGTGTTTTCTTGTACATGAATGACGTAGGCTCCCTGATTACATTGATTCTTACAAACTTTGTTCCTTCATATCTTTTACAAAATTGATAGATGTTTTGAAAGTCATATGTAACAAGTTTAAAAAGGGATATAAAGGTATATAAGGATAACGGGTAAAAATGTATGGGACGCATACCCGACCAATCACTCACTCAGTCGCATTTGCAACCACTTGATCAACGAGGCAGTCTGCAGAATTCACTAGTATTTAATTAATATAATAATAGGTATCGTAAGTGACCCGGTTGTGGCCACTTTAAGAATTTTGTCGACTTTGAGGCTTTCTTAACTTATAGTTTTTGTTATCACGAACATATTTCTTGTAAAAAGTCATTTAACATGTATTAATCTTGCCTAAGAAAACCCTTTTTTAAAGAACGTCCAATAGAAAAATAACTGTATAAAAAAGAAAAAAAAAAGGGAGTTTGTGCCATTTTTGGCCAGATTCGTGCCATTTCTGGCCACGGTCGTGTGCCAGTTCTGGCCATCAAAAATACAATAAAAGTAATCAAAATTTATTAATTAAATTTGACATTTTAGAAACAATGGTTTTCATTTAGTCTGGAAAATATGAAATATTATTACTTCACTTGAATTTAACTTACAAATAAAGAGATCAACATTTATATGACGTTGGTAAAAGCTGCAAAGTAAACTGACCTCCCTTTGTGTGAAGGCAATTTATTGCATCTCTGAAAATGAAAAATATGTATTTGTTGATATGTAAAGCCAAGGAAAAATAATAAATAAATTACGATAAATGACTAGAAGTGGAGCGTTTATGTACAAAACTTTTGGCCAGCCGTGTGGCCAAAGATGGAGAAATTCATAATTTTGTCTCCATTAGTGGCCACCTTCTAATAATCCCACTTCAGAAACATATGGCGACAAAATAACTTTAGTTCCACTTAGACAATATATTCTTCATGTAGTATTAACATAAACATCCAAACAATAAGCAAAGATTAAAAAAATAAAAACCAAATCCTCACCCGCTCGCCTTAGCCTTTTTGTTAAGATCTTAACAATTTCACCCTCAACTAAAAAGAATGACTTGTTGCATCGAAGTGAAGTTTGACACATCAAAGCTGCCAACGGTATCAGTGTCTCCAATATTCTGTATTTTAAATACTGTACATCACAGAGTAATTTATTTGTCCATGCCTTAGTTATAAATATTTGAAGGCCCAAGTGGCCACAAAGGGGTCGATGGCCACAACCGGGTCACTTGCCCTACTTAAAAATACGTAAAATAATAAAACAAAACTATGTAAGTTTATAGAATATTTAATTTTTCGTTTTAAAATGTACCTAATAATACCTATTATTACTCTTAGATACATTTCATTCGTATAAATAATACAAAGTATTTTAAAAATTAGAATAAGCTAATTTAAATAATCACTAAACTAATATTTACAAATAAAAAAATAAATTAATCAAAATGAGTAAAAATAAAACACCTGTCTTATAGATGACATTATTTTGATATGGTATATTCTTGCTATTCATTAAAAAAAAAGAATCAGTAATAAAAAAAACCTATTACTCCAATATAGTAAAAGTGTAAGCTTGATTTATCAATCGTATATTTTATGAATGTGGCAATACTGTTTAAACTAAATACAGATAAAAAATAAGCTTCGTTGTATTACTAAATAATTTACGATGTAGTTAACTCTATTTTAATACTTATTTTATCACAACTTTGAGAACTGCATACATAAATAGACAGACAAACGGAGGAGGTATATTTTTATACATAAAAATATAGATCCTCACAATTTGTCTTAGTATTACAATAACGAGCATAAATTAAATTTAAGTCTAATAATTTACATCTAGAATTTGTTGTAAACTAAACCTTATTACTAGTTTTATGAAGTCGAAATTAAAAAGGCAATTTAAAGGCACCATTGTACGTTTTGGTACGAGACACTTCGTCTTTTGTAATTGCACTTTCTAAAGAGTGGTCTATTTTGAAAACTTTAGAAAAATGTAGAGGTGCTTATATACCAAACATATTACTATAGTTCAACCTTTCGTATGATATATAAGACATAATAGAAAACACATTGTGTCTCGTGTGGATCTGTGTTCTGCGTGATACCCAGGGTTAAACAGAAATTGGTACATAACACGAACCACTTCATTATTGAAAGGCGATAGGTTTAAAGTTTACTAAATGCTTGAAAAACTTCACTTCATGTGAAAAAACCTTACATAATAGAAGCAAACATAATATTAAGTACTGGAAAAATTGGAATATGGCTATTTAAATAGCAGGAGTGCAAGGAACTTCTACAAACATTAAAAAATCAGATTCAAACAACTACTAGATAATCCGAATCCTTCAATAATCTCAAACGGATTAATGAAACGGTTGTTTCTTAGGCTAAGGAGTATCAAGAATCTACTTCTAGCAATGCCAACCATAACACTAAAATATTAATTTCACTCGCAAACTTTAGGAAAATGTACTTATGTTATAACCTATTTGATTCGTCCTTTGTGGGGTACGTATGCATGAATGGGTGTCCGTGGTTCTCCGCGCCTGAACCCTCGCGCGGCAGCTAGCACGCCTCCGCACAGGGCAGCGATGAGCACCCCGCAAGACACCATGATGGCTGACAACGCTGATGTCCTCATACAAGTCTGGCCTTCTGGAGCTACTATAAACAGTAAAAAGGTTTATTGTTAAGGAACTTACTCGTATTAGGTGGCAATTAAATCGATGAATACAGAAATGTAATTACAATTTATATGGGAGTTTTGAAAATGTTAAAACTTTACGACAATTAGGTACCTACGGTACGAAATTACTTCTCTAGCTCTAACTTTAAAGGAAGAAAATTTCAGTAAAAAAATCCAGATTCGAGAAGAACGTTTCTGCATCTACATTACTATTTAATTTTAAGTGGACCGATGATATTATTAAATTCAATAACTAAGGAGTAACCGTTAGATATAAGAGAATTCTCTTTCAGCTTGGCGAACTAAGGCCCTTTGTTCAGTGTCTTTAGACTGTTCCTATTTGCAATTTAGGGACCGTAAGTCGGGTGAATAAATACAGAAAAGGGGTGAATAAATGTTTGGAAAATGTCCTAACATCTATTCACCTCTTGAATTCTTTTCACCCCGTTTTACCGTTACCTAACTAGATTTTACTTACCACCTGTGCTGGCAGCTAGTTCTGGATCCTCCTCGCCCTCCTGCAGCACTCTTAGTGACTGGAACAGTGAGATGTTCTCAGACAGCCGCGGGGCGACGCTGGAGGCAGGGTCCAAGCCTGGCTTCGTTTCTATCGAACGCCGCTTCACGCTCTTCATGTTACGCCAGTGGCATGGTTGTGACTGAAATCAACAATTGAATAAAAGTATGAGTTTATTATCCTTATAATATCCTCTTATGTTGTAGGTACCTAGATTAGATAAGTTATTTCGAACGCGAACTTATGAACGCTTAACAACAACACCACGAAAATGTTGATTTGACAAAACTTAATATGTAATTTTTTATGGAATAAGCCGATAAACCAGCAGAATCAGCGGATCACCTGATGCTAAGCAATCTCCGCCGCCCATGGACACTTGAAACACCAGAGGCGTTACAAGTGCGTTGCCTGCCTTTTGGGGTTTAGGAATTTAAGGGTTGTTGGGGAATCAGGGATTGGGAAGGGGGTAATTGGGCCTTCGGTAACCTGACTCACACAAAATTTGCGTTATGTTTCGTTTCGTAGTCGGTTTTCTGTGAGGCCGTGGTATCACTCCGATCGAGCCGGCCCATCCGTGCCGAAGCATGGCTCTCCTGGCTTAATGTTATGTTCCTTACATTGAAAAGCTTTCGTCGGTAATATTATTTTATATCTTTGATAATGACTACCCATACACTAAGATAGTACAGATACTCACAGGACATCTTCCATGGCACATCCTAACATCACACTCAATATAGAGAGCAGGCGACCCAGTGAATCGGAACGTCTTCATGTACGCATACACCTGTGTCTCGAACACGCCTGACTCGGACCATGAGCCGCGGAAACGAGAGATCAGCTTGTCGTCTACTGGGCAGCTGGAACGTGAAAGAAAGTGTTAAAAGATTACCAAACATGGACCTAGAACTAGAACTAATAACGATTGAAACTTACTGCCGCACACAGAGACAATTAATGATTACTTAAACTATACCTTAGTAGCGATTTTGTGGGGGCTTGTTATTAGCAATAAGTAAAACCTATAGTTAGTATCTAAATAATGTTATTAGTCTGTAAGCCCTCCTTAAAATAAATAAATAAATAAATTTTGTATCGAAAACAATTGCTAAGGACTGGGTTAAGTAACCGTTAAATGACTCTGAGTACGGTAGTTAATTTCCACTATAAGTACCAATCATTTTTTTTACATTGAAGCAAATGAGAACTCACGATGCCGATGACGATAAATAAATATAAAATTTTATCTTCTGCTCGCCGGCCGAGTGGTTGCAAGTGTGACTGCAAGGGGTCTCGGATCCGATTCCCAGTTTGGGCAAAGTATTACTGGGGCTTTTTCGTTTTTTTTTCGAAAATTTCTCAGTAGTAGCTCCTATTACATGGGACTTATAACACAAAGTGGATATACATTGTATAGCGGCATTACGTGCCATAATGAGCTCCTCTGCCTACTGCTCCAGGGATAAAAGACGTGACGATACGATACGAAATTTTATCATACGACGTAAAGTCTTAGGCCTGTTCTTACATTGTTATACAAACCACACTAAATAAAACTTATCATTCAAATTCAACTTACCCATATTCATCAATAAGCTGTATCCGCTTGGTTGCACCGTTATGAGCGAAGCAGTCATTCACGACAATGTCGAATCCATCTAAAAATTATATTAAATTTTTAAATAACTCTCTTCACGCCAAATCCGATGATGATCGCCAAAAGTAGGGTAGGTCGACTATTATTAAAGTTCAATTTAAACTAACTATCTACATAGGTACCTAATAGGGAAAATCAAACCTTTAATAGTACCTATAGTTTTTTTAAGGAGGGAATATCATCCTATATCCTCTCCCGCCTTGTGTGAGGTGAAAGAGAGTGTCACATTCTTACTAGCTAAAAACCACCCCGTTCCTACTCCTGCTTTGAGCCGCAACCGCGGTAACCCGTTAGGTAGTCCACAGTTCTGGAGTATACTTAAGTTACAAGGCTACATCTTGTAAATTTCTCGTCTTTCTCACTAATAGAGTAGCGACAGGAAAATAATAGAAACACAGAAATTGCTATCCGGAGAACCAGATGTTGTAGTGGTACGTTTACAAACATTTCATATTGATCTTTAGGCCAAGGCCTACCTAAGTATAAATGCAAATGTTAGGTTAAGTTAAATTGTACTTATAACCTAAACGGCTAGCGTTAATGTATGTGAATACCAACTACTCCTAAACAATTTCTTCTAAAAATGTTCTGACATACTTCATCGAGCGTCATTACTCCCATACCGTTCCATATAATAAAATTTACGAAAAACGCAAGATCTTGATTAAGTAAAACTGATTGAAATATTTCTGGAGCCCCATTGCAAGTAGACATGCGATGTTGGCCGCGACCGTTACGATACTCGCCCTTAAGTTACGGTATTTAATTGTTATTGATAATAAAAATTATGTAGTTCACTTGTACTACGGTAAAATGTAACTGCTGATGACAATAAGCGATACCTAGTTTACAGGTATTTAGTTAACTTTTGATTAAATTCGTAGCCATATTATCGCATAGCAGTAGTAGCGCTCTTTAGGCTATGACATCTCTATTCCTACTTTAAGCATGAACAGTTTTACATTTGTTTTCGTGTAGTCGAAAAAAATTGCCCTCGTCTATATCTAAGTGTATTATATTACAGACTTTAAATACAAACTCAAATATTATTGTAAGCTGCATTGTATTGCGAATGCAATGTTCCTTTAATAACATTAGCACAACGAATCATACCTACGTCGTGGTAAAAAACGATAGAAAAGTTTAAAAATCTTCTAATTGTGTTTCTATTTGAAAAGAAATGGAATACATACCATAAGCACTCCTCATGTAAATCAGCAAGGTGAGTGGATCTCCAACGCGCACGGGTCCTGACACGCGCGCTCCATTAGCACCGTACCCTGAGCGAATCTCCATGTAGCACTCAGGTGGTTGCAGCGTAAACACCACTGGGTTGCCTGTCGCCACCCTGGAATACGACAGAAGTAGATGAGTATTCGTAACTTTAATTTCGATTATTAACACACTGGTACATAAAAGGTAAGTACTTTTGAAAACTATTCCCTTGATTTAATTTAAATTTCATGTGAAAATTAATAGTTATAAGTAATTTTATAGCAATTTAAAATGACAACACCTCAATTCGAACCATTCGATTGCTTAATTCAAGTGTCACAAAACTGCTGTTTATTGACCCACCTAATTACAGAAAAATGCACCAGAAATAAATGGGTTCATCAATGCTCCAGTTTGCCATAAAATCCAGTTCCCCGATTACATGCATTTATGGTTATGATAATTCATTTTATCACCGATCGTCACAGATAATCGCATCACAATCTGTGTCAACAAGATCATGCGTGCGCGACGCCTCAGCGACAAATCCGATCAGCCATGGTTTTGCGCACATTTTTGTGGTTTGAAAATAAAAATAAATAAATGTTTGCAATTTCACTTTTTCGCAATGAAATTGAACTGAAAAGAAAATTTTGCGAATACCTCACGCAATTTGTCGATTTAAAGTAGAACATCCATAGGTTACAGAAACCACAACTGTGCCAAATTTTTAAGGAGAAAATTGTATTTTTTGCTCATTTTGATGATCTTCAATAAATAAGTTTAGTGGACTGGACAAAAACCTGAATCTACCTACCTTGACCGAAAATATAAACTGAAACTTTTTAATATCGTAGTTTACTCACTCTACGTCCAAAAAAGGGAATGTGACGGTCTTCCAGAAGTCGTATCCGTACTCGCAGGTGACCTTGAAGTGTTCGTCCAGCTCTTCTTCAATCAACGAGTTGTACTGCACCGTGATCGTGTTCCACATGAGGTTCTTCTATCAGACACAAAAAGGTAGAATAATTTTAATAAAACCATTTATGTGATCGCTTGCTTATTAATACCTCAAAACTTCTAAACCTTAACACGTTAACTGCCACGCCGGTCACCTGTAGCCGAAGTTAGCGGAGGATTTACGTTCAACAGTTTTCTGATAGCAGTCGAAAGCTTAAGGCATCGGGGTAGTATTACACATCATCTGATGTAAAGCGCTGTCCATAGCCACTAGCAACACCAGAGGAGTCACAAGTAAGAAGGAGTAAGCTCTTTTCTAAGGGTTAAGAGTCACTATTTTGGCTGTGGTGGTGTTTATGTTCATACGCCAAGTTTCCGGACTCTCCCTTAACGTTTTAAAGGCAGTCTAGTTCTTCTATTTTGGTTCATACACTGAAGACAAGACAAGCTATCAAAGTTCAGTCACACAACATCTAAGGAACTTTTAAAACCTTGCTTTGTAGTTCCGTAGCCTTTGCTACGCAAAAAATACATAAATCTAATTGTTATTCACAAAATAAGACGAATGAACAATCGTCGTGCGAATATCATCCTGTAATCTTGGACTAAGATGGTATCACCTAGGTAATAGTACTGCTCAGTAACGTACGTGCGCCTTATAATCTTATTTCCAGTGATCTAGTATAAAATAAGCCTAGTACATTCTCACACAGCCTTCTGTTTGCAAACGACATCATGTAGATCACCAATCTCCCTAGTCCGCTACCAAATAAGGTAATGAGTGTAAATATTTCCTTCATATTACTTGTCCTTGTAGGGTTATTGACATTTAAGTTCATAACAGATTTATTCTTAAGAGTTATTGTGCTCATAAGCTTACAAGTAGGACGTACTTACTTACTTATCTCAAAAACACAATTGCAGTTGCAAATCTACTAAAACATGATTATAAAATAATACGAAGTGACTAGAATTCAAAGACTGAATAGACACAGGAATGGGGTCAATAGATGTCAGGACATTTTCTTAACATTTATTCACCTCTCTGCTGTATTTATTCACCTGTCGAGTTCTATTCACCCCGTTTTACAGTAAATGAAGTAGCACTACGAAAAAAGTACGTAGATAAATTTCTTTTTTCACAAGGACAGATTCTGATAAGGACAGAAAATCAATGAAAATAGGTATTTACTCACAGTAGGATGTTTCCTGCTGTCGTCATGCTGGCCGTTTCTTCCCAGTGTTCCGCATCTGTTGAGCTGGATGTAGAACTCGTAGTAATCACGCCCCGTCCCATTTATGTACATACAGTCCGGGTCGTATGAGTAACCTGTACCAAAAAATAATTGTATTTTAATTATATATTTCACTTACAAACTGATTTAAATTGAAATGTCCTCGTTCTCCGTTTTCGGCATTCCAAAAAAACATAAATCAATCTGAAATTTTTTTAGACTATCACTTTACTATATAAAAACACTTGGATCGATGCAGATTTTAAACAAGTATTTAAAGTCTCAAAGCTTCTGAATTGAAATCACTTATTAATTTCAGCCGTTGTCCACAAAAACAGCATCGACCTAACCACAGCCATAAAAGAAAAATGTTTAAAAAGAAACATCTCTTCGCAGCTCTTTTTAAAAAGAAAGTGCTATGAAACCGAAACCGCGCTAAACGTGCTTACTTACACCTAGATAGTATAACATTTAGGTAAAACGGTGACATAGATCACGTAACTGCGAGCATGGTCACAAACAGTATCTAATTACTTTTATACTGCTATCCAACACCTCATAAAGCTGTTACTACTGTATACTTAATTATGAATGGGCATTAGTCACCTTAATGGCTGCTCCACATATTTTCACTTTTATAAAGATATCATTTCAAGTAAGTAATTGTAGAATACTAGCGGTCTGTCAGGCCTTTGCCTGGGTACTACATTTATCATTATGATAAACCTGATGAAATTTTTCTTTCATGATCGTATCTATGACCTATATAATAAACGTCTTTTGGCTTTCGGACATAAAAATTTAAAAAACACAAAACAATCCTAATATCGGTTGAGCCCTTCACTGACGATGGTACGATGACCATGGGAAATTGGAATTTATTTTTACAATAGATAAATACTTAAAGAACTGCGAAGAGATATTCCTTGAAATATAAATTTTATTTTATCCCATGAAGTCAGAAGTGTATTCAATTTTAAGTTACCATATTATACTATGCTATTAGCCTCAGGCTTCAATTTTATTTATCTGTGATAAAGTCCCGGAAGTATCTGTCATAAAGTCTACACTTCACATTACAAATAAAACAACAATAAAATATAAGTCAAACATTCAAAACAAGAAATAAACATACAACATAATAGAAATAAAAGCTTTTTAAAAGGTAGTAATTTCATATTCCTTCAAGCGTGTAACGGTAGAGCGAATCAAGCAAGCGAATGTCCCACGAATCACTAAACAATGCTAATCTCACACTAAGAGGGTAAATTATACACTTACAATACTGTACATTTAATATCTAGTAATCTTGTAATAGCTTCTATAGTCTGTAGGCTTATGGTAAACGTTTTCCCGTGACTCTGTGATACACTTAGGTTTTATCGACGCGGATTAAGTAGGCACGACGATCTAGCTCCGAGATGCGTGCAAATCACTTTCAAGGTCAGGTAATGGTAAAAAGAGAAGACTATCATTTTTTAAATTCATGCGTTAACAGTTTTATCTCCACTTCGCATAATAATCTAAGTCAATAAAAAAGAAAAGCTATACTCCTGACGAATTTTCCACAGATATAAAAATTGACAAACAAATTGATGCATTCTAAGCTTTCTTAACTAAACGCCAAACCCTTGCTTACTCCATGCAAAAACCACCTTAAGCAGTCGTACTCCTAAAAGCATTTAGATTGAGACACCCAAACATCGCAACCGGACCAAAACAGATCGATTGAGACAGTTTGGTGATAGCCAGTGCGATTTACTTCATAGTCTATTTGTTAGCAGGCCTTTTGTACCGTTAGCACTATGAGAACATTTCATCCAGCGATGCTGCCTTGATTAGAAACAACCACGTCTCGCGAAATCATCAAATCTGACATAACGGTCATGCCCTTTGACAGCTTATAGCGATAACACATGTAGAACGAACACAGAGTAGTAAGTAAATGGAGAGCTAATGTGAGAACGTGCGTGCGAAAATGCGTGTGTATGATAACCGTAACGTGCGAAAAATTTGTAAATTATTATTTTTGTGGTAAAGTTCCTACATGGCTGGGAAATAGGCAAAAATATGGTCTGGCATGGATGATACTCGTATAAGATTTTTCAATTCTCCTTTTTTGTTTTATTACCTATACAAAATATAAAATCCATTTGACAAATCGAGTTTAGTCAATGAGTCTTTGATACCCATTCGTTATAGTAAGGACCAATATTATATACTATTTAATAAGTTTCTGAATGACTCAATTTTTCTGACAATTTGTGTCACCATATAAGTACCGTACATATATTAGGTATTTAGCTATGAAATTGCTATATTATTATTATTTAACCATTTTTAATGTCCTTATATAAATTAGAACCAACAAAGTATGTTTAATTAAAAGAATCATTACGTTTATGCTATTCAAACTGCATACTTTAACAAGGCAACTGAATCATCTACATTTCTCTATACTCTAAGAGCGAAGTCTCCAACATAGACATACTCCACAATTTAATACAAAGGAACAAACAGACATTGTGTGAGTGACGATGACGCCGAGACGAGAGTAACAATAACTTGATAATGACACGCGTCTAGTCTACACGGCTAATTGTTTCAGCTATCTGCACTAAATGTAGGCTCTAGATAGCTAGGAACTTTTCCTAAGTTAAATAACGGTTGATTAGACTTAGATTTTCTGGGAACGGCTGGTTATAAGGTAAGATTTGTTACCTATATATTAAGATTGAGAGGAATTATATTTAAAAGAATTCAATTTAGATTTGTTTCCCGTGTCGAGCAAAGTATTACTGGGCTATTTTCGGTTTTTCGAAAATTTCTCAGTGGTAGCACGGAGTCTGGAGTTATGCCCAGTGTATGTCAATAGGCTCACCCCTTATTACATGGGACTTATAATACAAATTGTGAAAAGTGGGTGTACGTTGTATAGCGGCATTACGTGTAGTAATGTGCACCTCTGCCTAACCCTTCAAGGATAAAAAGTCGTGACGTTGGTATATTTAAAAGAAATTCAAAATAAAGTTAAAATTACTTTAAACACATATACGAAAGCATGTCACACATATTAATCTTCATACTCCTATTAGCTAATTTGTGTCTTTTTGTTTTCACGGTTAAATCTACACGTATGTCGTGGATCGATAAGTAAGTCAAGTGATAAGTACTGACCTGCTGAATACACAAGTCCGGAGAAGGATCCGTTGAAGCCAACCCTTATCTTCATGAAGTCATCTTGGCATTCCGCTTCAATATCTGGTGACAAAGACACATTATTAAATACTATTGCAATTGTTTACCCATTTAAGTAAACTCAACTTAACAAGCTGCAAAATAGTTTTCAGCTAGGGAAAAGGTGTATATGTATTAGTTGCACAATTATTTAGCTTTTATCCTTTTAAGTATCATGTCGTGGTGGCCCGTAAAATGCCCGCTTCTCATGCATGAGGGTGCAGGTTCGAAATCTTCTCCGTGCGAGATGAGCCCTTTGGTCAGCAGTGGCCACTTATAGGCTGTTGATGTGATCACTTTAAGCGCCTGTTTCACCACCTACATATTTATAACTACCCAATTTTATGTGGCATATAATTCATACAAAATCTACGGCTATCCAGACAATGTGAAATAGGCCCTAAATACCTATTTAATAAAATAATAATTTAAACAACAAACGTTGTCCTTACAAAATTGTGTAACCATACAAATTGAGATGGTATCGTGTGGAACGCGTGGCGCCGCTTACGCAACCCTTTGTGTGGATTTTTATTAGTTTTTACTGAACTATTCAAATGAGTCAGAACTCACAATCACATTGATTATGCAGATACTATTGTCCCTACATTATCATAGAGTACAGTTTTGTGCCTACACACGACATGAAACAGTTACACCAGAAACGTAACTGACTACATACTGATAGACTACTTTGAACCTTAAAGGATGCCTTCTCCCGCCTTGGGCGAAGCGTGACGGAGTATCAGACTCTTACTGACTAAAAACACCTCGTTCCTACTCCTGCTTTTCAAGCGGGAGCCCTGGTAAACCCGCTAGGTAGTCCGCAGCTCCGGAGCATAGAGGCCTATAGACTACATCTTCATGTTTTAGGAGTAAACTAAGTCACAAAAATAGCATAGAAGTAAAGTCTACTCACATTGCACTCGGCTTCCATTAGTCCGATGTCTCCTGTACTCTCGCTCCCAAGCCGGTGGCTCTCTCCACGCGGTGTCCACTGCTGGAGAACGAGGCTTGATGCTCACTGGAATGTAACTGTTCTTCTCCGATAGAAACACCACCTAGACAAAATATAAATAAGTTATAAAATCATTTGATGTGCAAATCTTAGCACATTTAATTGTCAGCAAGAATCAGAGCAGTGTCAACCACCGCATCCGCTGTTTCATAAATCCACTAACATTTTGTGTCGTGCCAAGGTTATAGCTGCTGCTAAACTTCAGATTACAGCTAATAGTAATAATTTACTCATGGCAAATATAACAACATAATTCATATTCTTCATAGACGGCTGACCATCTCTCGGAAATTGCGAAACTGACCCTTAAGACCGTTTAAAACTAGCACAACAGTTATGCTGTATTACATTGTTACCATATTTAATTGAATATTACTCATTTGTATTACATTCCATACATGAAGAACACGCCACACTGGAGGTTTAGCAATCTGATAGCCCTGAGATAACATAAGCCTAACTACCACCTTCCGGCACACGCGACTTTTGACTGCCTTCAACAAATAACACAACCTCCGCTAATTAACACCTTAAACGTTTTACAAACAGACACAAAATATTCAGGAACAAACCGTTAGTCACTCAGTGAGCGAACTGCAACTAGATTGCATCCATTATCTGACCAAAGAAAAAATTCAAAACAAACTAACGAATTACGGCGTCGGTAATTCACCATTTCACAGTCACGACCCCTTGAAAGTTTTGCACAAAAAAGACGTAAATGGCTATAAGTATGCCAGGGCAGTTCGCACGCCGCAGCCAGTACCTACGCATTATAAAATTGGGCCAGTGGAGTGCGATAAGCGCCGCCCGTCGCCACATCACTTTGACAAATTGATTCCAACTAATACAAAACAACAAATAAAGCCATTCAGGCCACATCATAGTCCGCCGAGACATCGCTTATCCGTCGAAATAAGAAATGCCACGAATTGGGAACACTTTCATTCAATTTTCATGTGCTTTATTCATATTTACTTACCTAAAAGCGTTACTTATGTATTCACGTTATATTGACCACAGGTACTACAATGTAATAAAGAATCTAATGAATGCCTGTAACTGTTATCCAATTTAAATAATGTCGGTCGAGCCGTAACCATTTGTATTTCACGGCATGATTACAATTAAAACTAAATATTGACGGATTGACAGACAACTGTTGCGACTATGGAATCATTAATGGTTTGAATCATAACTTCCGAAGGAATCTTCCGTTTGTGAACAATCTCAGCCTAAGTGTAACAGGAATATCGATTCTCTGCTCGATTTTTCTATTATTCGATGCTTAAAATTCCTCTAAAATTCTTATAGATGTTTGTCAAATCTGATAAGACGTAATTATTTAGGAATTAATTGAATGCAAGGGATGTTATTGTTAGTAGGTCACGCGGTGTGTGATCGTCGCATCGTTCATGGTTTAGATGCAATGTGAGTCAAAGAACAGCTATCCTGCCACTTGAACACGGGTCACAGATGGATATCGCGGTACTAACACAAATACACAATGCGCGTAACACTCGCGGACGTTTCTCACGACTTAATTCGATTAGCTCAGTAAATTGTTTGTATTTTATAGTGTAAAATGACAATTTTGATAAGAATATAGACAAGGTTTTAACTTTCTTTGATGAACAATCGATAGTCTCATTCATGACAACAATCAAGATTTTACAATCAAGGGCAACAGATAAACATATCTATAGTTTATAAACCAAAGTAGTTAGTTAGTATGATTCTTTCGTAAAAAATATACAACATGAATATTAAAAGTCCATAAATTGGGAGCGGAACTACAGATGATAACCTAATCAGATTAGAGAAGCCCTTCGCAACGTGAATATTGTATATTGCACAAGTCCTGTGAGGCTGCGGCGGCGGCGTGGCCTCCTCCATTCAGTCGGCCGCTAGAGTACGAGCGCGTTGAGCAACCTGCTGACTGCCACCGTATGCGTAGCACACGGGAACTCACGCGTGAAACAGAAATAATAGCGCCGCTACCCAATCAACGTCATATTTCAATTTATTCCTCACCTCCAAACCTTCATTTCACGCCTTTCTATTCCCTAATAACAACCAAATACAAACAAAATTACCATTTTCCACCAATCACTTAACTGTGACAAAAAGATAAATTGAAATTCGTAATCTGCAAGCTGCAACACCTGCGTGTGCATTGTTACATTTTAATTGCATCTCGATGTAGTCCACGTCGTGTAAACTAAGCCTCATACCATGCGTTTCTTTACAGATTGACCGTAAAACCAATGTCACAAATAAGTGCAGCAATTCTGCAAAACGAAAGGAAAAGATACTGTGTCGAATCGTGTATTCTTAGAAGAATTCTTTCAATCAGTCCATCAATGGTCGTTCAAATGGGTGTAAATTGGTGATTATTATGTCGTACCTTTCACCCACTTCTGTGTTCAAGCCGCGGGTAATTGGGTGATAAGTGTGACGATTATTTGGCTAGCAACTCTTTTATTTTGTGCTCTCAAATACACGCAGTTTTCGATCATGGAAAATTGTATAAAAGTGAAAACAAGTAATTATATGACACTAGAGCCTCGTATTGAAACGAATCGCTGTGAATTTGCTTTCCTATGTCTTGTAAATTTTCTGTGCTGAACTCTTTTAAATCTGTTTCACCTAGGTCAACGGCGAAAGTAAATTAAACTGGTTTCTTTTCCATTAACTTTTCTATAATGCTGATCTTATAACACGCATCGTTAAGATTGACAATGACAAAAACGTCTGAAAGACAACAATAGTTTTCAACTGTCCAATATTCTAGTCAGAGACTTGGCGAACAAAAAGATTGAACAATCTAAAAATCTGGAAAATAATTGAGTTGTAAATTCTAGTTAACAAATCTGCTATTTTCAGAGCCATTAAGCACGATGAAAGAGACAGGGCGCGCGGTGGCGTATTCTTTTATATCAAGGAATAGTTCATTGTTCGTAGCGGTGTAATAACTCGTATGTACACACGTATTACATTGCTACTTGTTACTCTACAAGGCCGAATCACATGAGTACGTTTTTCTACTCATGTGGCCGAATTGTGGGTATAGGAAAGTGAAACTTTGATAACTGGATATATAACATGTGTTATTTTTCACTTTCATTGCTTACATGAAGTTTTATTAAATTAAATTATGAATAAATAATACTTACGTCATTAAATGTAATTATTTTAGACACCAATTATTTTAAAGAATGAAGCTATCTATCTAATGTCCTATGGCCAAATATAAGTCAACACTTGGTAAAGAACAGTTAGCACATTCATGTTCACGTGTTGGTATGAGAAATCGCTAACACTATGCACGAAAATGGTTATTTAATAATGGTCGTCTATTGCGGTTAGAATTTTCGTTGAAATGAGCGGTAAACAAGCAGGATTGGGATTACCTGGTGGTTTGTGATCTACCGCACTTATGGACACAACACCAGAGATAATCTGCAATTCATATTATAAGGTACTCACCGGATCTTGTTCACTGCCATCACTCTTGAGGGCTTCTCTCGTTTCATTCTGCAGACAAAAATGTTTTGTTAGTTGAGCCATTTATACTCCAAGCATACTTACAAACATACATACCAGTAGACGTACAACAAACATTGATTTTGATTTCAATATCTATTTTGGTAAAAAAATATTATGATTTTTTTTTTGATTAAATACAACATTATTCCATTTAGCGTTGATACGAGCATTCGAAATAAAGACAGCATCTTACTTAGCATACTCTAATGAATTTTCAACCTTAACATTTTATAATAGAGTCTGTAATTGTAAAATATGTACGAACCTTAAGATTACTTGACAGTACAGGGTCGGGAGGATCATCGCCGGATCCCTCGTGAAGTTCAGCTGATGCTGACGAGGAGACTGACACGATGGATACCTCCGTCGACTCCGAGTATTCGGCCGAGTCCAGGTGCTGTGATGCTGAGTGGACCTAGTGGGAAGATAGTTTTATATTAGATAAGATGATGCTCTTTGTATGACCGGTAGCTCGGTTGTGCGTATGTCTGTTATCCAGTCACTTAAACCACCCGGATGTATGTAAAGGCAGAGAATTGACCAATTTTTTACGTGGAGAGTCGCTTAACATTGCCAACAATTTTAAAATTTTGCAAGACTTTAAATTCAAACCAATGAGCTTCATCACAATCTAAACAAACAAAGCATTAACAAATTATTAAAAAATAAAACATCATATAAAATGAGTAAATAAAAAAACTTACCCTAGTGGTAATAAGACAACAGCACACAATGAAGAATCTGAAATAAAACAAAAACAAATTACGCTCACATATCCAGAACAATATGTAATATTAAAATAGAAGATTAAATAAAGAAATGTATTCAATATGATATTGCGAGCTAAATTGAATCGTGATACATTCTAATGATCACTTGTATTTGCAAACAAATGTAAGTAAACGTGGCTAAACTTAGTTTCGTGATATGGCCGTATTGTCGGCGCATTGTTCGTAAATCGTAATGCTACCACCTAATGACGGGTCAAGAGACAAGCCCGCCATAATGACAGGCCACGAGATTAGACCCATCCCGGAGAATCAATATCTAATAATAAAATTGTTGAATCACGTACAATGTTTGCAATGAAAATATTATACGTATTAAACAATTTCAATTTATTGTGAATCGTTTCTTGAAAAGTTAAAGGTGAACGAATTCTTCGGTGGACGGTCATTTTTACGGTACAGCGCATAAGATTTTTTTTATTAAATGGTCAACTGTACATTTTTGTTCGGTGATACATACAATTCTGATAAACAATGTTTTCAACGCTTATTAAAAGATAGGTAGCTTTCCTAATTGGTATTTCGGAATGAAATATACGTTCACTTAATGTCAATCTTATCTTCCCTATAACCTTAACATTTTATAATTGTCTAATTTTATGTTAGTGTGATTTACAGGCTTTGTTTACCCTCTTCTACTTATAATGCAGCATTTTTATAACATACGTGTAAGAATATAACATACGTTAAGTGTGGGAGAGCCATGCTTCGGCACGAATGGGTCGGCTCGACCGGATTGATACCTCACAGAAAACCGAGGTGAAACAATCTTCCCAATCCCCAATTCCCCGACAGCCCTCAAATTCCTAACCTCCAAAAGGCCAACAACGCACTTGTAACGCTTCTGGTGTTATGGGTGTCCATGGGCGGTGGTGATTGCTTACCATCAGATAATCCGGAAGAAGCAATTCCAACATTGAACTTCAACAAACAGCCACCACAAATCGATTTGAAGACATCTTAATCTAAATACAGATTAGTTTAAAAGTAAACTCGTCTCCACCATTACAATAAAGAACCACCGTTACCCATAACTTTAAAATACAATACATTTTTTGTTCACAAAATAAATTCATTCAATTCTATCTGGCTAATGTCTGTTGTTTGAAGAAATCGTTACAGTTTTAATAATATTAGGAATAATGTGCAGGTCAGTGACCCCAGCATCGAACCGTGACCTCTAGTGTCCTTGAGTGTCGATAAACTAATCGAAATGGATGATTCATTGTTCACATTACGCCGTGGTCTCTGGATCTGATAGCTTTTTTTTTTTTTTTTTTTTTTTGAGGGGGAAAATCATCCAATGACTTTTCCCGCCTTGGGCGAGGCGAGAAGGAGTGTCAGACTCTTACTGACTAAAAACCACCCCGTTCCTTCTCCTGCTTTTCGAGCCGGAGCCCCGGTAAACCCGCTAGGTAGTCCGCAGCTCCGGATCAGGCATCAGCCCTGCTGGGCCCCATCTGTGGTGGTCTGATGGCTCTTTGAGGCGCGCGCGGAACGCTACGCGCCGTACGCACGGGTCTGGTTCTGTTCGGGCGGTGAGCTACCCTTGCTCGCCGTCCGCAGGCCCGCACTTACGGTGGCCGGAGATCGTCTCGCGATCCCCGACGCCCGGAGTGTCTCTCGCGACGGCTGGGGCGTGAGGAGGTTTGTTCTCTCACGCGCCCCGCCTCCTCCTTAGCTAGCATGACTGCTTCGCAGAAGGAGGAGACGGCATCCCAGTCCCTCTCGCTCCGCACCATGGCCTGAACCAGTGCCGGGCGCGAGAGGTCGCCGTCGCCGACTACATCCCTGAGGACTTGGCGGTGGTCAGCCCACGCAGGGCACACCGCCACCGTATGTTCTACCGTGTCCTCCGGGCGGTTCTCACAGTGATGACACCCGGGCGTTTCCTCCCGCCCAATAAGGAACAGGAACCTACCGAAACTCCCATGTCCGGTAAGCACCTGCGTCAGGCGGTAGGTGAGGACGCCATGGCGCCTCTCTAGCCACTCCTCAAAGAGGGGACTTACCGCTGCGATGACAGCGAGCCCAGCCCTCGGTTGCGACAGTCGTTGCTGCCATTCCGCCATGAGATCGCGCCGGAGCTCGTCCCGCCACGCACTGATCTGGTGCGGCAGTGGAGTTTCGCCCCGGCGACACGCGTCGGCGCGCAAACTGAACACGCGCGCGAGCACCTTCGCCTCCAAATCCCACGGCGGTAATCCGGCAAGGAGGTTCGCCGCCTCCCCGGATTTGATAGTTACAATTGGAAAAATGTGCAATTTTCTCTAAGATGAGGGAATTTAAATATTGGTTTAAATGGAAGATGAAAATATAGATAATATATTTAAATTGGAAAAGTAGACTGAATTACAATATTGAAAAAAAAATACAGATTCAAGTTATAACTCATTTAATTTAAACACAACTGAAAAAATATTATTATGCAGTTATGCTCCATTATGATGAGTGAATTTAACCATTATATTTCAGAAAAATAAGTAAACATAGAACTATTATTACAGTTGCACAAAATAGTCACTTCAAGTAATGACGCATTTCACGTAAAACGTAGAAGATCACGTCTTTGCCGATCTAGGCAATCTAGTATCTACTACTTTTTTCTACCAATCGGTACTTCAGCTTAAGCAGAATTACATACCAAATAATACCTTTTAAAAACCAGTAGAAACAGCCAATTGTGCAATCAGTAACTAAATTATACTATTGTGAAAACCCACCCCTAACTATTCTCCATCTCTATATATAAGGAAATATCTCTGTTTGTACGTAATCGCAGCTCAGTAGCATTACATCACAACCTTATCATTTCATTCGCATAAACTGCGCCAGTTCGTGATTGTATTCGCAATTAATCGATACCGAACGTTCCGATCATCGTTAAATCGAGTTATAATCGTCATAATCGCTTTGATTTCGTGATCGAGAATCGAGTCCGTTATTCGTGTACATCCAGGGGG
Source organism: Spodoptera frugiperda (assembly GCF_023101765.2). NCBI lineage: Eukaryota > Metazoa > Arthropoda > Insecta > Lepidoptera > Noctuidae > Spodoptera > Spodoptera frugiperda. The sequence continues at coordinate 5,437,364 of NC_064217.1, read as the reverse complement.
CGACATGGCGTAATACTCCGTTTTGTATGAAGCCCTGCAGGTTTGAGATGACTGAAAGGCACGAAGGGTCATTCGATCCCGGGGTTAAGAATAGCGGGATCGAGTTTAATCGAGTTAGATTACTCTATTTTGTTTGGCTAATGGATATTGTAATAATCTTTATTGTATACGTGAGGGTATAAAATTATAGATTAGCTTTGCTTTGTACAATACGTCTAATGGTGATATTTTATTTATCTAAATGCTAATACATCAAAAGGTAAAGTCGCCTATCTCTTAAACTCATTAATTTTAGTTAGATTGAAGTTATAATTATTATTGATAACGTTAAAGAAAGAAACAAGTCGTAACTTTTTTATATCAAAGGTTCCTTACATAAAAAATGGTATATTTATACAAAAATCCAAATTGTGTTAACCTCCAAAATACCTTTATCGTACACTGAATACGACGTAAATTGTATTAAAATAGTAACATACCGCGTAACTTCACTTTAAGTCTCGTAGCCGATGCGAGTTCGTAGCACTTTATGTCGTTGATGTCTTTTGTTCACGCCACTTGACGGGCACACTTGTAACAACTTTTGCTTAACGTTTCGTCAAGATATGTACGTTTCTGATTAAAATTATTTATTTTGTATAACTGGTATTTTGGTTTGAAATATAATATATTGTTTCTACCATAATGCACTTGACGTACTACGAAAATTTTAACATTTAACATTTTTTCGTTTTCTCTTTCAACTAATTAATATCCTTCTAATCTTTCTATTAGATACGAATATAAGTACATATGTATTGTATATGTATAAGTGAAAAACGGGAATAATCATGACTTTTTCTCACTAACGTAAATAGGAAAATAATCCAACAATCAACATTAAAACATTACATTCCAAAAAGGTGACGGTCAAATTGCGAAACAACAACGGATGCTTATTATATCATATTTCAGTTCCTTTATTAAATTAATTCATTTATTGCATAATTTTCACAGTAAGCGCGTGCGCAGTCGCGTCGGTTCGGCTCGGTTCGTCAGCGGTCGGAACTGCTCGGCCTCGGTCGGCTTCCTACATCTCCTATCGTAATGGCCTCATTTCCGCTTCCTAACATTCACGTGCATGCTCAGCTAATGCGGTATAACTAGGTCGTAATGTGCGATCAAGGACGTTGCTCATCCCTACGAAACCTTTATTTGGGAATATAAAAAGTTTAAAAATATAAATAAATTAAAAATTACTGGTAAAATTTAAGTCATTTAGGATTGTTACATCATATTATTCTGCTTCATCTGCATCCAGCGTTTTCCTCGACCCTTGTCAGATCGTCTGGATCATCGGCCAATCAACAAGTCACTGGAGAAGGCGGTATTGTGATACTTTTAAATGAATTTATTTCGTCTTTTTTTGAGGGTGAAAATCATCCAATGACTTCTCCCGCCTTGGGTCAGGCGAGAGGGAGTGTCAGGCTCTTGCTGCCTAAAAATCACCCCGTTAGTACTAGTGCTTTGAGCCGCAACCCCGGTAACCTGTTACGTTGCGCGCAAAACTGAAACTTTCTTTCGCCTTGTGTTTAAAATCTTAATTAATTTTGGCGGTCAGCTCTATCGTTCAAACTCAAAAACACAAATTATTTTCAGGTTATGTCAGACAATAACCACTTAAAGTAGACGGTCGCGGATGATTTCATACGAACTTCCACAAAAATACTTCAAATTAGTGAATTTCATGGCGTAATGTTTTTGTCGACACTTTGACAGTTTAGAAAAAATATAAATCCAACCATCCGATCACTTGATCACTTTATTTTGTTAGCTAGCGCGATACCTAATTAGTTTTTATTCTTGACATCAACTATATCCAAGCCTTTTGTTTTCAGAAAAAAGCTGAACTTAAGTTTAAAATGGAAATACCCTGTAACGAGCACAATAATACAACAACAACGTCACGCCTTTTATCCCCGAAGGGGTAGGCAGAGGTGCACAATACGGCACGTAATGCCGCTATACAATGTACACCCACTTTTCACCATTTGTGTCGTAAGTCCCATATGATAGGGTGAGCCTATTGTGATATACTGGGCACAATTCCAGGCTCCCATGTTACTAATGAGAATTTTTAGAAAAACCAAAAAAGCCTTTAATACTTTGTCCGACCCAGGAATCGAATCCGAGATCTCTTGACTGACAGTTGCACTTGCGACCACTCGACCAACAAGGCAGTCACAATAATATGAAATCAATATTGTTCATGGGAATTCAGGTAACGTCACGTGCATAGAGCGTCAAAGCATTTTTTAGACATTATGTCCATTAAATATTGGCTTTGAACGTAAATCAATATAAAATGTGAAACTTAACTCTGTATTGTATACGCTGTAGCGCAATATTTTTGTGATAGACATTAACTACGATTCCCAAGGCACCTGCTAAGCGAGGGATATACGGTACGATTTTGTTCTGCAGTCTTCCGACTGGTGATAATATTGTATAGGTTTTTTAGTGTATGTACAAATGTACACATCACATCAATAGCCTACAAGTGGCCACTGCTGACCAAAGGCCTCTTCTCATACGGAGAAGGTTTGAGCATTAATCACCACGCTTGCTCAATGAGGTTTAGCGATTTCAACTTATTATTATACATTATTAGCCCAGGTTTCCTCACGATGTTTTCCTTTACCGATTGTCAATGATGTTTAATTAATCTTATAAAGTACATATTATGTACAAACAAATGTACAAACACACCCTATACACGTTAAAGGGTAAATAAAAAAATTACCAAAAAGCTTACATCTCTAAAAAAACTTATCGAAAACGTCAAAAACACCTCGAAACTTCACAAACAATCACCTCGTTCATGTCGTACGTAATCTGTGACACCGTGTACAGGTCACGGCGCCGGCGCCGGGTTATGGTGGCTGTAGTTTATGGTGACGTCGGCGCGTGGGCCGCATGTCACACCAGCCGTGTAGTAACGGTGCGTTCCGCAGGCCGCCCCCACTTAGCACGTACATGTGTGAAACTCACTACTACCCTTGGTACATACCAGACACAGACATGTGTGTGATGCTGTCAATGCTTCTTGTTTCATTTAACAGATAACAGAATACGTCTTCTTGCTGTTGGTAGAGTAGGTCTTCTTTAATAATAATATATTCCACAGCCACCCACACCCATATCCCTATCATTTCCTTTTACCATATCTCACAATAGTCCTGCATCAACCGGGGATTGTCCTTTGGTGTACTTCCATAGTGCATACAGGGATAATCGCCGGCTGATGTCCCATCACATATAGATTAAAATTGTTCAACGGGCCTCTGCGAGTTGGCTTCGGCCCCTCGTACGCCTTACAAAGGTCCGGGACCCTGTGGTCCCGTGATTATGTAAAGAACATACATAATAATAATAATATAAACTTTATTGTACACCTTTTACAATTCAGACAGATAAATATAAATAGCGCTAAGTGGACTTTAAGGGTCTAACACACTTTTAGAGAGAGACTGCCAGAAGTTGCGGGTATTATTCCCAAATAAAATAATGTTGTAAATGATAATTATTTGAATATGACTTGAGAAGATTTAATTTACAAGTTTTGTAAAAAATATTTTATCAGTTCCAGCCGTTTTCATTTTTCTTGCACTATGCTAATTAACCCTATTAATATCAATATCACCTTACAGTTTATAAGTTTCAGAAAAATATTATATAAAAGATTTATAAGATAACGAAGTGTTGCTATAAGTTTACGTCTTTGCCTCGAAGTCGTGACAATATCGACATTCCTATAAAGTTGGCGAGAAAATCTAAACACTTTCGATCGACCAAGAAAGACATTTAAAACCATAATTTACAATGCTGTTTCGTAAACTTCTGCCCCGGCAAAATACTTAATTTGAATTCAGATTATATTTATTTTTTTTGTTTTTGTCAAGTCAAGTTTTGTGTTTAAGTCAAAGTCGCATCGCATTTATTTTAAATATGAACATAATAAATTATTAGAAATGACCAGCCCGAAAGGATTTTTTTTATGTTTCCATTTCCCAAAAGTTGTTTGCAAGAGAATGCTCAAGACGTAAATCTGCCAAAAGCCATAAAATATATTAGACACTACACTGCAAAAATGTTTATTGTTCATATAACACAGAGTTTACAAAAAAAATGCATTGGAACGTTAATATAGTACACGTAAGGAAAGCGGTAGCGATCGTTACTTTAAATTGGAGTTAAATTCCGATACACATAATTGATACCGAGAAATCATATTAGTAGAGTTAATTTACATGAGACTTTTCAGACTTTGTTTTACTATGTAGACAGAGTCTACAAGCGACAAGCATATCTTTGTAAGCATTAGGCGCTTTATAAAATACTAGCTTCTGCCAGCGGGTTCGCCCACGATCCCATAAAAATGGCCTGTACTTTATTTCAGACTATAATCTTTATCTACCCCTATTCTAAATTTCATTTTGATGCGGTTTTGACGTGAAGGAGTAACAAACAAACAAACATACAAACTTTCGTATTTATAATGTGAGCTGGATTTATGTACATATGTGTGACAAATAAAGAAAATATTTATTCTATTTTATTTTATTTTGTCAGCTCTATAAACATTCTAGGCACATAATGCCACGATCTTAACGCCGGCGCTTGCGCAGATCCTGCGTTAGAAGTAAACATCACGAGCATTGCTCCTATCTGATGATACTGCCTGTGGTACACGACCAGCAACCCACGTAGGTAGTAGATAAAACTCATAGTGAAGGAAACTTAAAATATTTCTTATTTACAATGAACCATTGAGATGCACATCAACTTCAAAATATGATTTTAACCCTTTCGTGGTCGGTGACGTATATATACGTCCCAAGACCTACGAAGAATGAATGTGCCATTCTACATATACCACGTAATTCTGCAAAAGGGTTAAATATTTTCATCATATCAACGGTATGTGACATTTTACTGCCGAACTACAGGTCTCCACTACATAATAGCCATAATCTTCACACTTGGCCGGCGGTTTGTAGATGATAGTTTAAAAGGTCCAGGTTTACCTAACAGAGACAACTGCTTCTTTATCAAACATATGTAGTCCTTTATTAGTCGGCTTTTACAACGATGGGAAAAACTATCAGTCAGACATTTAGGGGTGCTTTTCCATCAGAGATGTGCTATGCTACGTTGCTGTGGACGCGTTTGGTTTCCACCAATCATATTCATTGATACACATTGCTTAGCACTGTTGGAAATGGAGTTTTACACAGATTACCTCGATAAGCTTTCATGATCATAATGAAAACTACCTAAGTGTAACCGCTACAAGAGTTTAGATGTAAAGTAGGAAAATATCAATAATTCTCTGATTTTCACGAAAATGACATTGGAAAACACGTAAATAAATAAGTATTTAAGCTCCAAACGTACAGAGTACTGACCCCTATTGAAACATATGTGAACCATATCTACTCGCTTATTTTCCAGGACTGTTCCTAATGTGACCACATTCCTGGTTCCATAGAATGATAAGTGTGTCTTAAAGCTCTTCTTAAACATAACTTGGTTATTAAACAAACTCGTTTATAGATCCTAATTCATCCAATTACTAGTAAAGTTATCAAATTAATTTTCAAACAAACGTTTGTCAAAAACACAAAACCATTACATTTGAAAACGAACATCAGAGCAAATGCAACTAGAAATGAGAACAATAGCACGATAAATGATATTGCGGTAAAGCGCCGAATCTTTTGGTAAGCTGTCGGCCTTAAACCTGTGCCTGCGTCAGTCGGCAGCTGCTCAAATCGTTCTGAAACTCCGATGCAAATAAGCCATGCCTTTTATTCCGTTCAAGCGTAGCCGGGTCACAGAACTAGTACAAATATAATTTTGCTGTAGCGTCGCGAATTTACTTATTTCTATTGATTTATTTGTCCAACTGTAATTCTTTGGCAATGAAATTGATTGTCCGATGGCCGTTAGGATTTGAATGGAATTCTTTCATGTCCCTAAGGCAGATGGCATTTGTTCCAGACGCTTTTTAGTATCAATAATGTTTTTACCATAGAATTTCTTGGTCTGTTTATTTAACTTTAACAAAAACGTTGTCTTTTCACGTGCACAAAAAATGAGTACCATCTTCAGAGCGATTAAAGATTTTGTAAATTCTAAAGGATATATTGCTTTATGCTATTGTTACCACTACATATCGAGTATTTCACCACGTTCATAATTCTCAAACAACATAGTTTAAAGTAAAACACATATAAAAGCAAACTGAAAAAGTGAAACCTTCACATTTCCATACTCTAGTTACCTGACACTTAGCACCATTTTGCACTAAGCGATTCACGATTCACACTTGTTCATTCGATTCAGTAACACTGCCACTACGATTCGAGCTTTGATCGATAATCACTACGCGTGAGTGGTGCGTGCGTAAGTTCGCGGCGGCTTGCAACAATCGAGTCGGCAACAATAGAGTGGTGCGCGGCCGTCTCTCGCGACGTCTGACCATCAAGTGTTGGTCGTCGACTCAGCCTCCAGCGTGCCTCCTCATCCGCGTAATGCTTCCCGCTGCGGTGAGTCCGCACAAAAGCGCGAGGGGGCCTTAATCACTTCCAAAACCATTTGAGGAAACAACGTCCAGGTGCGAACTCAGTCACGCTCAATCCAACCCGACTAATGACAGAGTTCAAAGGCAATTAGCCTGCAGGTAATCAGTCTATTAAAAGCTCTACTTTAACGCAACAGGTTTATTCATACGACATATTTAATTTACAGCACAACGTTCTTTAATAAATAAATAAATAACAGTACCTAAGTAGCGACATTTTTATTTTTGTAAAAGAAACAAAACACTTTAATTTTCGGTCGGTTATTGAATTCATTTGACTTTATTTGTTACATTTTGCAACTAACTCACTTTGTTCGGTTTTGTTACTTTTCCGTGTTTATTTAAGTCTGTGTAAGCTGTACAATATGTAGAAATAATTGCTATATACAATAGTTTAGTAAAGTATTCCGAGTATCCTCTCCATCCGCAGCATCAAGTTGAATCCGATTATTAATGACGTTAATGTTACTACTCCAATTGTAATTTTCATTGGTCTGAAAAAGAAAAATGCGATAAATATAACTCAACAGAAATATAAATACTTCTCAGCAAATGGTTTGGACTTGAGCAATTAAAATGGGGTACAAGTGGTCGCGATAAAAGTAAAAATATGTAACAGCAGATTTTGAAAATCAAAATAGATTCGGTTTTTTTTATTCTATTTATATTAGTTCTCCACGGACTCTTGGTCCTTGCCCTTATCATAATTTTTCACCATATATTAAGTAACTGGATGACACACTACAATTAACCCACAACTATATTTTTACTACAAATATTATATTAAGACGTAACTTCGATTGTAAACCATGGTTATGATGTCAAAAAAATTCATCCCCGTTTGGGTTTGAGAATGATCGAAATATTGCATGACTTCAGAAGTCAGACTCATTTCAAACAGGTACTTTGGACATACAATGTCACATCATTTAGGATGGGTGCATGCAAAATATATTTCGCTAAAATTAGAACCGTATATAACATGCGTACGGTTTGTTAAAGACTAAAATTACTCTGTTGGCAAGGTTCCAGGTTACCGAGTCAACTGATTACTACAACAACTGTGAGACAAATTGTTATTATTACAAATAATAGGTATAATTGTTATGTGGTTACATTACTGGTGAAATGTTGGAGCTTTACACCTCTTTTTACTATCTTATTTAAGAGTACCTAAATAATAGCCGTAGATGCAGAAAATGCGATCTATCCCCAACATTGTTTAAATGATTTTCATCCCTATCATCTATACATATATCGTGAACAATTGAAAATAAAAAAAAAATAGCAGTTTGTTCGGTTTCCTGCCTTGCCTCAGACTTGAACTCCTAACAAAAAGTGTACAGTGGAAAACGTTCTGTGACATCAGCGCATATCATCATGAAATCGCCAACATCGTTATTACACCCAAATATTTTGCAGCCCTAATTTAACTAACTTTCAGTATATACACCAGCACATCAAGCTACCCCAACATTTATTAAATGATTTTCATCCCTATAATTTAGCAATAAAGTTCAAAATCATATGTACAAGCAATGCACAGGTCTTACCCGTCAGCATTGTGGAAGTACAGGGCGCTTCTAAGCGTGTAGTACACCAGCTGCATGTAGCAGTAGATGAGGTAGTACAGAGCCAGCGCAGTCGCAGTCACTGACAGCTGCACCAACTGCACCAACTCTCCTATCACCTGCCACGACTTGCTCGTCTGGAAACGTAATATTCTTTATATTTATATATATGTTTCAAACTAAACAGTCCAGGTTTAATTGTTCAAAACGCTTTGATTATATGGGTGCTGCAAATAACATCTTTATTTCCATTAAAATTTCTACGCAAAAAATTACTTCAAACTAAAATATCAGTGCATAATAAGTGGTAAGGAAATTAAGTAAATTATGCTAAATAATGTTTTTAAAAGCTGGTGCTAGAGAAGCATAAAGTCTATTAATTGAAACTAATAGGGCATAGATGACCGCAACAGTCAAAAGTGACCCTTAACTAATCATTAACAAGTTGCCTACAAAGATCTCATTTTCCTCGTTGAAACTCTAAACAGTTTTCGCAGTTCCTAAATAAACAGATTAGATTTATTCGATAACTTAAAATTCAGAGTTTAAACTTTAAATAAATGCATTTTTAACTAAAGAAGGTGTTTTAAGATGCTAAATAAGCAACTGGCTCGTTGTATCAAGTAAATGAATGGCCGCACCAGCCCAATTTAGCGGTCGACAGACGAACACTTTACTGTACTTGGTCTTAACCTAGAGAGATCGCTATCAAGTTTTAATTACACTTTAAACAAACATTACGCGGCTGCAACCTCAATTGGGTTCATCAAACAAGGTTTCATTTTGTACGTAAAATAAATAAAACACTTTTAATAAGCACTTACTTCCTTTTCCCTTATGAATAAACGTTTGTAAAGATTTTTATTCCTCGTAAATACGCAGTTCATTTTTATTGCGCTTCTGTTTTTAATGAAATCTTCATTTATTTTATGTAGCTTTAGGTATGTGGTTTGATTTAACACGCCTACTTCTTGACCTAGTAATAGGCCTTTTCTTGAGGAAGGTTAGATAAAGTTACGAAAATTATGGATGGAGTAAAACAACTAAAATTAGAGGCGAAATTTTCTCTGTGGTTCATACAACTTAACATGCGAATACCACGTTAAAATGCAATGAAGACATTCTTCGAATAAAAAAGGGCTCTGCTTATCCCATCCCGGAAGGAAGGCTTACCTAGTTATAAACAATACTACGAATAAAGCTGTAATTACGAGTATTACAACACAATATGTAATAAAATGTGGTGTCCCCGAATTAACACAGACTTTAATGGAAAAGATAAGAATTAATTTAATACGAGTAGGTACGAATTCAGTGTCGGAATCCTTCGGCCCATCCGCCGCGTCATCCGGTAAGTGTTCATCGATATTATACATATATTGTTTCATATTATAATTTATAATTAACTTGTCTATCGTTGTTGTTTGTTTTTCCTGAATTTGTATTCTAAATTCTTTAGTAATGTGAATTACATTTATGTTTTGTAGGAAGACTGAAACGTTTTTCGAAGCATGAAATTAAAAGGTCTATGCAATCTAAGAACGAATGCCTGAAACTGTTATTGCTACGAGTGCTACGCTTTTTACCCGACTGCAAAGGAACGGATATTATCAAGTATGGATAAGTCTCTAATAAAGATAATGCTTGAAAACATTATTTTCATTTTGAAATAGAGGAAAAGCTGATAAAAATATTATTACGTAAACATTAAAAATGACCATTTCACCTTGTAGTGGGAAGCGGCGGCGGCGGTGTCGCAGGGCGCGCCGCGTCACGATCCTAGTCTCGATCCTATCTATGCGCACGAGCATCCATTACCGCGTACCAACACTCCTACGCTGCCGGCCTGCCGCCGACCGCATCGCCACGTTTACGTATATTGTTATCACTACACTGATCGTACTTTGATAAGGTGAAAAACAAATCTAGCAGTTCTGAGGGACTTATTACATAATATGAGTCCCTTTAAGCTCTAGGCATCATCGATTTAAAGAGGACAACACTGTATTAAAACGTCTAATAATATAGTTTTATATTCAGCAGCTGGAAACTAAAATAACTGAGCGAACCTATTAGACACCCAAATAAGCAAAACGGGCAGGGGGATCCTTAATCTAATTTACACAGTTTCCTGGTTCCTCGCGGCTAGTCAAAGGGCAGGTCGCAGCGTGTCCGTGTTGTAACGTAACAAGACAAGAGCAAGACATTCCTGAATAACGACAGGCGATGCATCGAGCAGGAGCGATGCTCGATAAACGGCGCACGAACCAACCACCTCGCTCACGACGCGCGACGCCAAAACCGACGCCAGCGCCAACTACAATACTTATGACGATTATATCGAACTACTAATTAGACACGCTGATAGTGTCACTTCTTTCTAATACTCTATGATGTCAAAACTACTAATAATAAATAAGCACTATTGGACTATCAGAAGATACATTTACCTTTTTTTCTTGTGGCCAACAACAACTTTCTAACGGCATGAATTTGTCGCGTCCGCCGCCGTAAGTACATGTTTTATCGAACTAAAAAAAATATGAACACAAAATAAAAAAAACAATAAATATATTCCTTAAACACAAGATAAATACTATTTCAAATTAAAACTCAGGCCGGGGTTGCCTCACGGTCTCGGCCGTGTGGTTTTTAGTCAGTAAGAGTCCAATGCTGACCCTTATGACTCACTCAGGGCGGGAGATGTGGATTTGACGGTATCCCACCCCTAAATAATCAATTATTGATCTTACCGAATGTTTGGCCAAAGGAGTTGGTGGCGGTGGACTTGGAAATGATCCCAGGATATTTTTGAGCTTGTCACTGGTGCGTATACAACCGCACTTCCGCCTCCATGCCTCCGCCAGCGTGTTGTCATCGCCAGCCAACGGCCCCGACCACATGTGGGTCTTAGGGTCCTGCACTAGAATACGTGCGTGGTCGCAAGTTTTGTCGGTCATCACAGCTCTCTACAAATAAGCAAGCATGTCATTATCTGCTAACTTAATTTTTTTTTGTGCTGATCATAGCTTGAAGAGGTTTCTCTCAATTTATTGAATGGCAAAGATAGCACTGATACTCTCTGAAACTTAAACCTCATATTGCTATAAGTATTCGTAAAAATTAGGGAGTTGAATCAAACGTTTGAAGGTCTGATTTTAACTGACTTAATAAGTTGAAGAAAACGTTAACTTTTTAGGTAAATAAGTATCTACATGTATTATAATGTTACTAATTACAAAAATATTAAGGATTATCTACTTACATGGACCATTTGCGGATTACTTCAATATTGTACAGTAAGAGAGAATTACTGTTGAATAGGCTTGGTATCATAAAACTATTTGTAGACATATGTACCTATTAGATTGAACGGAATATTGAATATATCAATTAGATCACATAGCACTGAAGATTTTGATGGTAACACAAAATAAAAATAACATATAACAACAAAAATGACGGGAAAACAATGTCACCTTCGTAAAGCAATTTCCAAAATGAGACGTTATTTTTAATTTGTGTCAATTTCGTATGAAGGATTAAGGTTGGAAAAAAGTTTATGTTACGCGCTTGTCATAGTAGGTAGAATATTGATAGTATCCCACTTCCTAGTTTTTTTCCCCAAAAAGCTAGGCACCTTTTAAAGGTTTCCCCGTCAACAAACAAAGGTTTTGGTACTTTTTATCTTAGTAAGTGTATATTTATCCCGGAGCTGCGAACTTACTAGCTTTTAAGTCAGTAACAGTCTGACATTCCCTCTTGCCTCGCTCAAGGTGGGAGAAGTCATTGGATGATGTTCCGCCGCAAAAAAAGTGTGTATTTATAGAGGGCGGTTTTTGAAGTAATATTATGTTTATTCTTTTACTTACTTGGCTGTGTGTCGAGATAACTCGACTAACTTCAATCCACACTAGGGGTTTATATACATAATCAGCATCGCGCCACATTACTTAATTGAATGTCTCACTCACAGAAATTATAATACAAAAATATTAGATGATGTGAACCATTATTTCTAAGTCCCTCTAGGTAGGTAACTCAAACAGTTAATTTCTGAACTCATTTCAATACTTCCCATTAAACACAATTTGAAGACACCTACGTGTCCAAGTTAACGGCTATGAAATTCAATTTACAGTCTATTAACGTTGTTATTTAAAACGAAGTGCAATTCGTGGAAGATCTCAGGCGCCGCGGCCCGGTAACCGACGACCGACGATGACAAAGCACGTACCGCCGTGCACCGTGCGAAACACTGCACAAATTATTTCACACTCAATTTTGACCCAATTACTGTTATTTTGTTGTAGAAAGGTACCTGTGTTTGTAAACAATATTGTTGTGAGATGATTTTCTGAATAGTCTTGTAAGAAAGTAAAGGGAAAGATGAATAAGACTCGATAACAAACACATTAACAAGGTAAACATGTTATAATAGGAAACTATTCAATCAGTGGCGTAGCGTAGTGGGGTGGCAGGAGCGGCCCGCCCCGGGCGGCACTTTTTAGGGGGCGGCAAATTTTAGGTTTGGGTTAGGTTTGGGTTATGTTTGGGTTAGGTTTGGGTTATGTTTGGGTTAGGTTTGGGTTAGGTTTGGGTTAGGTTTGGGTTAGGTTTGGGTTAGGTTTGGGTTAGACTGGGGTTAGGTTTAGGTTTAGACTGGGGTTAGACTAGGGTTAGGATACTAATCGAAATAATTATATCTACACCAAATAAGGAAGAGCGATCGTGTAAGAGTGAGCATTTTCTCTGTCGCAGTAATACGGTATGAGTGGTAGGGATATGGAAATATCTGTCGCATATTAGTGACACAGTTGGCTATAGGGTTAATGTGATGTGAAAGAGACTTCAAAAAAACTCTGTTTAATTCAGTCTCTAAAATGAGAAAGTTATGGTATCCACTCGCACAGCTCGTTCCAAATTGTAGATTCCTATGGAGAAGAAATTAAAGTATACCAGTGCAATCTACGAAAATAAACAATCATTTCTTAACGAAGATTTTATTGTTATATTGCTGCCAACACATAGCTCTACCTATGTGTTACGAAGAGGGCTCTCGCCCAATGTATCGCCCACACCTTCCTCCGACCCGACATACTTATAAAAACTAAATGAAATTCGTAAACTGTTTGATTCCCTTTCTTTTCCACGATCAAGCTTACTCGTTGGTCGAGTGATCGCTAATGCGTCTGCCGGACAAGGGGTCTTGGGTTCGATTCTCGGGTCGGACAAAGTATTGCTGGGCTTTTTTCGGTTTTTCGAAAATTTCTCAGTAGTAGCACGGACTCCGTGCTACTACACATGATATGGAATTATGGAGGATATTGAATTATTCAATAATAGGTAAAGCGTTAAACTGTACCATATCATGTACTAGTTAGTATAGTAGATAATACGATTAAGAAAAAAATAATGCCAGCCTACATTTTCACGTGACTACAAAAAGAAATTGTTACCTATATGCTTTATCCAAATAGGTAGTTAGACGAAAACTACTTAAGCAACTATATTATTTTCGGAACTTGAAACCAATTATTTAGCGATAAACTATTTATATTCAGTTTAAATACAGAATTTCAGTCTATTAGCGAACTGGCACGCCAATACGTTCTCAAAGTTGCTAATGTATTCAAATTATAGCATAATTGGTTTCGGCGATAATCGCTTCAGTCAAATGTCCCTAATTTACGGCGGTGCCATACCGTTCCGCTATTGTTAGTGTTCATACGAATCTTATACTTTCGTGCCCCTATGCAGACGCGTTTCCATTGTCCTAACTGTACAAATAACGTTAACGACATTTGCAAATTTTGATTAAATAACAGAGACAATGTATCTATTGTTGAGAAAATTATGACTGTCATGTCTGTCTATTATTTATCAAATCTACCTAACTTTTAGTCTTTGAAATAAAAACGTTCGGGCGTTAAATATGAATAATGTCGTAAGTACCTAAATAATAGCAAATGTTTAAAGTTGTCTAATCGTCCAGTCCAAATTAATAGAAAATCTTTTATTAAATGAATAGGGGTACGTAAACATACAAACAGGTAGGTACCTCAAAGCTGGAAAGAATCGAAGTTTACGTAGTTTAGCTAAGAACTCGTTGTACAATGGACTCACACTCTCACAACCGATTAAATGGTTTGCGCGGCATGCGTGTTTTCGACACTGTGAATGTGAACTCAACTAATTCAAATTACCGTCGACAGTTACATGTGGCATAACGGTGAATCATAAATTCTATACATTTCTCTCATTGTCACTGCAAAACGCATTACGCTACTGTAGACCGTGAGAATACCGAAATGTTACGCGAACGTTCGCAATAGACGTGCAAATCTTGAATTTTATTACCATGCCATGGTTTAGCTGACATAAGATATGTAACTGTAATAACACAACGTGCGCTCTCGAATTGATCATAGTGCGAAATTCATGTAACAACGAGTAACATGTGCCCGTGGAAAATGTGTTACACTTTGCGGATTAATGGAGGCTGACGCTATACTGTAGCTTTATGAGCTTAGCCAGAAGGCTCTACATATTCCTACGTAGACTTGTATTCCTAGTTAGTATGATGGCAATTGCAAGTCTGATCCTCGAATCGAGCACCAAAGTGTTACGGTATTCGTAAGTGTAAGTACCTAGGTATGTCAAAAGAGCTATACCAAGAAAGGAGGCAGTAGCATACAACAATTAAAGCATTTACAAGTACCTAGTCTAGTAGACAAGCCTGCAGAGATAACGTAGGTAAGATTTTTCAAATGTAGGTAGGCAAGCAAATTGCAGACCTTCTTTAAAATGCAATAATTATCGTCTAAAGTACCTGAACATTATGTACTGCGGTAAGCGGTTAGCCAAAGCCAGCCTTAAAATTCTGTGGTATGATTACCTATTGTAATCAACACAACAATATGAGACTACATTTTGCTAAGAGGTCAGGCAGAACTGTTATGATTTAAATGACATGGAATGTGAAAACACCACAACATACTGTATTAAATAAAAACTGGCACTTACCAGTCATTTTTTGCCTCTACATTTAATATTCAACTAACATTCAGCTGTAGCTTCACCCGCTTCATTCGCGTGGAATTCTGAAAATTTCTTGCGAGTGCCTAGGCCCGAATTTTATAGGAATATCTGTATAAAAGGTAGCACGTATACCTGTGCACACCCTGAAAAGTGCGCTTTACAGTAGCGATGTTTTTTTAAAGTCGTTCCAGGTGTATCGTATCGATATTCTGTAGGTATTTAATTCAAACAAATATGGAATCTTTTCAATTTCAGTGGAAAGATAAATACTTACTCCTATTTAAAAGTTGAGCAATAGATACTGCTTAACTTTTCACTCCCCTTTCAATAGTTAGCGTCCGTAAAACTCCTGCCTAAGTGATTACAAAAACCCTTCTGTTTCAACGGTCAAATAACTGCGAACAAAAGGGACAATCAACCACCGTGCACAGCCATTTGCTCTGAGCTTTTGTTTAAATAAATTACTGCCAGTGAAAACTTCGGATTCCATTTATTTCACCGTAAATTAGGATAACAGAAATAACTTAGTCACGGTAACAAAAATCAACATTTACTGCGTAACGATTTTGATAAGTCAAATGATTATTTATCGGTAATTTCCATTTTAATATTTCCATTTTATTATAGCTTGCCCATTTGAATCTTA
Source organism: Spodoptera frugiperda (assembly GCF_023101765.2). Classification (NCBI taxonomy): domain Eukaryota; kingdom Metazoa; phylum Arthropoda; class Insecta; order Lepidoptera; family Noctuidae; genus Spodoptera; species Spodoptera frugiperda. The sequence continues at coordinate 5,421,481 of NC_064217.1, read as the reverse complement.
ATGGAATTGATTTTAAGAGTATAGACTATCTTATCTTGAGCAGACTAATCTTAGTCGCTGAAAAAAAAAACATTAGAAAACTCTTATTTTTCTTTTAACCATTTTCATTTCCTCACTAATAATTCCTTGATCCAAGATCATACTTAGAGCTTAGATAATAATAAGAACCTATACGAGTAAAGCAACCTCCAACAACAGCAGCATGAATCAATCAATCAACAGAAGGATTCAGGAAATACCTATGTCAAGTCTGATAGGAATGGGGAGCAATCGAGCCTTCCTTTGTGAGTGGTATCCATGGACGTCACTAGCCCTACCGCCCGGTGGGTGTCGCGAATCGCACGGTCGTTCACTTCGCACCTGCCGGCTTATGATCGCTTCCATTACGTAGGTACGTGTTACATCGTTTCTATTTGGAATCCTAAACTTTTTACTAAAGACTTCTCATTTTATTGGCAATTTTCATGATGGAACTACTGGTTTTATTAAATTTTCTTCATTATTTATGTAAATATATTATTATTTCTTCTGGAGTTCCCAATATCATGCGGATACTCATCTATAGCAAAACAAACATGGGTACATACATTGTGTTTGTGTGAGTACTAGTCTAACTGAGTACTAGTCTAACAGAGAGGAAACCCAATCAAAACAAAGACAACGGAGCATTAAATTGGTACAAGTCATTCAGCTCGTTTACATAAACACAAGAAACAAACATTGAGATAAAAATACGCAATTACTGCTTTAATCATCCAAGGTGAAATTGTATGTTAAAGCGAAAATTGAACACGGTATGAACAATGGCCCGCGGTACACAAGGTCGCAGATACAATAGAGATGCTAAGTATATATTTTGGAAATGTGAAGGTCATCTGCCGCGATCCCCGATAAGCCCTTCCTCCTTGTTAGCAACGATAACCTATTTCACGCTGCTGTGGACACGCTCAACCCTACGTTTACAACATCGAGATAAAATTACATGTTTCATTATAAGTAGAGTTCAAACAGGTACCTTTGACTAAAATCCAATTCAAATTAGGCATGTAAGTAAAATGACTAAAAGAGTTAAAGCAGCTAAAATTTTATAGTTTTGTATTATTATTTATTACACCAGTACACAGGTGCACTGATTTGTTCTTATTACACAATAATAAATCAGTGCACCTGTGTCTATTGTTGTCTGCCACACCTAAGGCGAGAAGAAGACAAGGATGATTTTACCTCCTCAAAAAAAAAAAATACCCAGACTCAGTAACGGCTTAAGAAAGATAACATTGAGCGAGAGAAAGTGTTGAAGAGGGGTTTGCGATCTATAGAACAGGAATATAATATAAGAAAATTGAATTATTTACCAAATAAAAGTCTTGTATGTTCACCATAATGTTTAATAAATAAACACATATTACATTAACGCTGCTGAAGCTACAGTCGGTGTGAACAGCCGTAGCACTCGTGTGAATATTGTTTCGAAAGCAGGACCACAGTCTAACCACTTTATACAGTTGGACAACGCGAATATATCTTTATATACCGCACGGATTGAGATAACAAATGTTTTCACCACTAGTCAAACCATCGCATCCCTACTGCTTAATTAATTCTATTGATATGAGAACTAACAACGTTGGAAAAACATGTCTTTCAAGAAACCATTTTTTACATATCCTTGTAATCTAAGTGAGAATATTTGTGTTTCTCGCGTATATGTTATGGACTGTAATTAGCGTTGACCAACTGTATAAAATTAGACTGTGACATTCTATATCTAACTTAACTACTAGGGCCAGCGACAAGCTTCGTGATCAATGGAGTGTATCAAATAATGAGACCCATACAATAAATAAAAATCTGATCAGGGGCACATAATGTACCTATAGCTATTAAGTTACTTAGGTACCGCAAATCAATATAACAATAATCAGAAGAAACAAAATTAATATAAGTACACTCTCACATAAAATTCATAATAAACAATTTGATAGAACGAATAAATAAAGTGGCAAGAGAAATAATAACAGACAAGCCCCTGATCGTTTGATCATCGCAAAAAATCACAGATTCACAGTTCCAAACACTACCTATCTGAAATACAAAATGTAAATCAGTCAAAATGAATAGATAATTACATTTATATAATATAAAATTGCATTGGAGTCACAAAGGGAATGTGCTTGCAAGTAGTCGGGACGTCGATGACACATTCACTAACACAGGACGACACTAAATTGTGCTCAATATACTAAACAATGTCCACCTCATCACACCAACAGGCGCGATCTACACTCTAACATTTCATTTCCTAACTACTGTATACAGATCCACCATAACTAATATTTAAAAAATATATTCCATTGATATAGGAAAATATACATGAAACACACCCACTTTGATGCCTATATTAACATACTTTATATAAAACTTGTACATGTGTAAGCGGAGGCATGATAGTACATTGTGTAGGAAGTTCAAAGAGTTAATATGTCAAGGACTACACTGTCAATATTTCTTCAGTAAATACTGATAATGTCACCCCTGTATTATGTTATACTTGATTAACTATTGATATTAGAAGGTAAAGGTGAATGACATTGTAAACGACAAAATATATTATCACAAAATACATTCTGTTAAACAACTTTAATACTTTCCGTTACGTTCAACACAAAAGACGACCTTTATATAGAAAACAACGAAACAAAACATTCTCAAATTAAGGAAAATTTCGTTTGAAAATTCCGAGAAAATACCATTACGTACACGGTTCAACGTAAAAATAAATTATAGCTATCTACAGAATTCTAGGTACACAATTTCGACACAGAATCTCACGAATGAACGACAAATCCCTAATCATAATATTTTATGGTAACATCAATGTTATTAAGAAAATATTTTCTGCGACTGCTTTAGATATAGATACTTTCAGTTAATCCAATGCTAGAATATTTTGTACGTTAGGCGAATTTAACCACTATCTTATACTTTGCATTTATCACATTTAATCGAAAGCGTACTAATATCGTGATAATAAAATATTAGATAAATTACGAAACAAAATCACTATACATGACACACATCTAACATTGAAGGAATTGTGTGCTCGAGTTTAAAATGTACTGTGTAGTCTGCGCTTACTAAGTGATGCCACACGTTTACAAATAGCTCTCATCCCTCGTCTTAATATTTTAATATTGGCGATATTTTTCCTATTCTAAGCTATTCTAGCAAACGACAGCCTTTGTTTTTAATTAATATCGATCTTTCAACACTAACACATATCTGTGATTTAACTTGCCTACAAAATTCCCAATACATAATTTTGCATCCGTCTTAACCATAGGCTAGCCGTCATGCGTTTTCTTCTATCTCACTACTACTCCAGCATTAAAAATTCATAAAATAAATGCTTTAAAATACGAGAGTTTCCACAATATAAATCCTATATTAAAATATCTTAAGCGCAATAAAATTTCAAACACACATAAGTAGACTAGTATGAAAAATCCGTTAATAAGAGCAGTAAACAAACTATGATAATCTAATTTATGAAGTAAACGTGACCATATCTAACAACTTAGGAACATGTTTTGAAAGAACATTTTATAACAAAAATGGCTGCATAAAGCTTACAAACATGTAAGTTAAACAAAAATAATAATGTCTTTAAGTAGCTTAGGAGCTGCAAAAATCTATACAAGACTGCCATACCGTATTTCAACCTAACATGGAATGCAAGTTGGTTCTCTATCATGGCTACTTGGCTACCTACTGTGGAATTTATACATCAGTCTCAGTTTTACTGCTTGTGCGCCGACTCCTGCTTACGGACCCCGGGTTCGCCCAATGAGGACCGCTCAGTAGAAATTTCTTCACATTATACTCCATCCGCGCCAAATCCTCCGGCGTTATCTCCTTATTGCCTTTAGCTCTCAAACCTTCGGCCACTAAATCTGCAACAGTTTCTCTATTCTTCGTGGTGTCGCTTATCTCAGTAACTGTTGCATCTCCACTTTCGACTGGAAATATTGTTTCTTTAGCAACATGACCAGCATGTTTTGGCACCCCGATTGCGTGTTTCGCCATTTTCTCTTGGTTTTGCGGAAGGACGTTGTTATGTACCCACGAATTATGACCCTCTCTTGCATATGACTTGGAATACTTGCTCACAGGATGAGGCATATTCAACGCCAACTCATTTAAAGTTTCTGTTAGCCTCGAAAGTTTACTGTCTCTTCGCAGGTTTCTGTTGGTGAAGTTCACATCCTCCTCCAATGGATCATTAAAGTTATTTTGTTGTTCCAAGTTCTTTTCGACCCACTCCGCAACTCGAAGCAGTTGCTGCTTTTGCAGTAAAGCAGCACTATCGTCACTTGATAAAGAACTGGTACTTTGCTCATTTGTAAAAACCTTGTTATCGTTTACTTTCAAATGTGTTTGCGTTAAATTGGGATAAACATTTACAATGGGAGGCAATGGTGGTTTGGCAACCTCTGGCTTTTTCTCCATCTTTGGCATGTCACCTAGAGGCGGCAGATCTTTCGAAATCTTAGTATTTTCGAGTGAGTGAAGTTGCGACATGTCGATTTTCCTTAAAGGTTTATTATATTGATTAGTTAATTTGTTCTGTTCGTAACGATCAAAGTTGAATATTTTTACATCGTGATTATCAGTCGGTGTAAAAACATCAACAGTTTTTGTTTCCTCACCATCGTTAGTTTGGGTGTGGTTAATTTGAGTGTTATTGTTATCAGCATTGAAATCGTTAAGTAAATTATCGATTTCAGATGTGTTTTGTTGACTAGCAATACTTTGGGATTTGTTATTATTATTTTCTGAGCTGTTAGAGAACGTATGCGTCTTCAGAGGTTGCAAAGGCGAAGAAGAAACATTCAGCAAGATAGGGTTAATAGACGTGTTTTTAGCGGTGACACTAGTGTCTTTGCTGTTATTGTCGACATGGACATCTATAAGCGTGCTCTCTACGACGATGTTATCATTTTTAATATCCTCTTTAATATTTACAGTTTCTTCGGTTTTATCTAGATCTATAAAATTATCTACATCGTCGGCGAGATCTTTGAATATAGAGTTTTCATTGCATTTGCTTTGCCGCCTATATAAGACTGGTGGCACATCAGGCTCTGCGTTGTCAAGGAGGATATTTTTAGATCCTGCTTGCATGCGTAAGTGACAGAACCTAGGCCCAGGCCCCACTTGAGTATTAGATTTGTGTGTACTTACTGTGGATTTAGCAATGGAAGACGTCCGACTAACTGCGCCCATCGAACTATGGGAATTCTTTCTTAGACTGATATCATCTCCTGTTTTCTCAATAAGTGGCTTAACTTCTTTATTGTTTAGGAGATCCTTGTTAAGAATGTCCTTGTTTATTAAATCCTTGTTAAGTAAATCTTTGTTTTGTATGTCTTTATTGATTAAATCTTTAGTAAGTAGTGAATCATCATTTCCTGCACTCTGAATACTACTTTTCTTGCTTGAAATCGAACTCTTTGTACGATCGCATAGTTTGTGGTGCACTGCAGGCTCCATGCTCACACTACTATTCTTTCTATATGATTTCATATCCTCTGCTTTAGGCATAGCGTCTACTTGCACGATGGGTTCTATTACGTTCTTTTCATTGACTTTGATGGTATCAATAACGATACCATTATTTTTCGGCCTCTCAATAATGGCTGGCACTACAGGTGGTGCAGTGTCTTTGACTGGTTCAGGGTTTTGTGGCAAGATGTACAAAGGAGTAACGACTCCATGGTTTATAGACTTTTCATTGATTACTCTAATGGGATGTGGCGAAATACTTCTAATACTGAGGTTGGAATGTAGTGATTTCACATCAGCATTGCAGTTGAGACAGAGAGAATTTTTCATTTCTCCGCTTGAAATAGTTTGTGTGGCGACTGAGTAGTAGGTCTCATTGTAGCAGAATGGTTTGTTTTGAGATTTATTGCAGGTGCATGTATCACAGTGTTTGGTGACAGTGTCTTGGATGCTGTCTTCGAGGATTTTCGACATTAGAGAGGCAGAGATATTGAATTCATATTCACTGGCATCAAAAGTGTCAATGTCATTACCGTTTTTGGATTGTGTGGAGCTCGACGGTTTCGACGTCTTGGACATGACGTACTGAGACACCCGCGCCTGCGTGTCAACAGGAAGCTGTGAAGCAAAATATTTGGTTTAGTACATTTTCGGGGCATTACAGCAATAATGATATCACTAGAAATATTCTTACGTTATCCAATTTCTGCGAAACAAAGTTATCCGGTTTGCACTGGAGCAGCTGAATCGCCAAATTCATATCATTCTTGTATCTCTCCTGTGAAAAACATAAAAAGAACAAACATAAGTAGCTATTTAAATATTCACATACAAATGATACTAGATAAAGTTACACCTACATTTTCCTTTTGCAACATACTGTAGTTATGCTTTGACTCGGCTAATCTCACAGATAACGTAGCAATATCTTTGGTTAGTTGGCTTTTCTCTCCTTTCATCTTGTCAACCATCTGCAGGAGTTTATCTTCAAGGACTTGATTCAATTTCTGCACTCTCTTGTGTGAATCATATAACCTGTTGATAAGACAATCATAGATAGAAATAATTTAATAAAATAAGTAATTGAATCATTGAAACCTGTTATCAGTTAATAAATTGTCGTAATGTTGTCAGGGTCAATGTTACATCAACAATTTAATCAGTCAATCATCCTCAGTTTTTAAGTATAACAAGGAACACTTCAGATTAAATAACATTTTACTATAATGTATTTATAAACTTGTCTTAATTTGTACTTTAGTTACATTTCCCTACACAACTGATGCAGTGGTTTGGTAACATGGTGATTCACAGATTATTGCAGTGGATCTGCGTGTGTTGTGTACCTATATGAAATTAATGTTTATAAATGTACTGTGGAGTTCAATAGTGTATAATATCTGTAATGTTTACCTTTCATACTTCTCCCGCCAGGTGCTAACTTGTTCCTCTAAATCATTAGCCCTTGAATTACTCTTGATGAATTCCCCTTCAAGAGCTACAATGTGACTGTCCCGTTCCGAGAGATGTTGCCGCAAGTGTTCCACTTCAGCGTGCAACTGCAGCCCCTCGGCATCACCGTCACAATCCTAGCAATTTTGTGCAACATCAAAACAAACAAGCAAGTGTGGACGTACTTTACAGTGAAGATACAGTTTAGAAAAACATAAAATGCTGAACTTTCTTTTGATTTATGGGGTAACTATGGCTATAAGCCAATTTATAAGATAAAATGCTTTCAAATTGATTCACACAAATCAAAGTAACCTTGTAATAAAATTTTAGCAAATCAAACATATTAACATTAATATTTTAACAGCTTTTTTCTTTATTTGTTTTTATAAAATGATTAATTTATTACATTAAAGCATTTAGTGAATGGTTAAGAACCACCGTTTTACTCAAAGGAGGTAGTCAGATGTATGATTAATTCCATGCAAAACAAGTGTGACCAGTTTTCCTTTTCTTAATTAACTTGTTAACTTATGAAAATATTTATATGTACAAGGAAGTAAACAAGATGAGGTCAACAAAATAACATGACTCAAAAACCAATCAACATTTTATGTTTTTCTAAACCAACACAATGAATAAAAAACTACACTTCAAAACTATATAATTGCTATTAAAGTGAACATTTCAATTAAGTGTAAATATGTAAATGCAAATTAAGAAAGAAAAGCAATGTGCATTCTATCTTTAATCACTCAAGTTACAAATATCAACAAAATTACTGTTTGAGGTTTTACAAGATTATTTTAATGAGGTTTTACCATTTGGAACAGCTTAACCTTGCCCACAACTCTGGTGAATGTAAGTAGTTACCAGATTAGCAAGCATTCAAGTTTCATGTTTTACAACACATATTGATGATCATTTCTTATCCCCTTGATCTCTGTATCATTACAAACAGTATTTACACTTATGAGAACAAAAACAATTAACTATTTGGAAGATAAAAATGTATAGCCATTATTATAATCTAAAACAACTGTATGCACTAATGGCATATCTAATCAAAGCAAAATCAATTAATACTTAATTATCAACCACAAGAAAAGATCAGCTTAGAACTTTCTACAATCAGAAGAGGATTAAACAGCAAAACATTGGTAAATTTTTACCTTACAAGGGGAATTCTTAGTACTCTCATCCATTGCAAGCTTTAACTATTACTTCACATTTCAGATTATCGTACTTCCAATTTGTCGAATTAATTGAACAACGTCACACACAAAGTGATTTTATTAGCTATTTATTACCAATAAGCCACTGTTAAAACAAAATAAAATAAAATCAATCTTGACACACAACGTGAAATATTTACTTATTTTATATGCTTTTGCCAGCTGCCAATGTTTAATGACTCATATAAACAAGTTACTTTTAATATATAACTAGAAATGTTATATACAAATGAATTTAACATAAAATTGGAATTTCCCGAAAGAAAATTCTTTCTGTGATGTGAATTTCGATTATGTGGCTGGATAAACCAACTGACGTTTGACAAATGTCAATTATATTTTATCTGTAACTACGACAAATTATGCTTGAAACCAAGGGTTTTGGGTAATGTCTATGGTACAATTAGCGTGCATTTTTATTTTTATCCTTCATCAAGACTGTTCTCAAAATAAATAAAAATAAAGTACTCGTTTTGTTTATAGTTTATATTCTGATGTTAAAATACTTAAAAATTAAATAACAAACACCTTTAGAATAACAAACACATTTACATATGTATTTGTATCTGTCGAACTTCTTGGATTATCCATTTTATCACAAAAAAATCGCGAAGCGGTATTAAGAACGTTATTACCTTGGAGTTATCCTTCTCTCTTCTCATCCCCAAACTGGCAAGGTCGGCAACGTCGGATAGGTATAAGTACCTATAGTATAGAGTATAAAACATTACAGCCTATAGTTAAAGTAAAATACACAATGTTTTACTATGTTTATAATAAACAGTTGTTTCGGCTTACCGGAGGCCCAATTCCTCCCCTCCCTAAATGTCCTGATATCCCTAACCACCAAAAAGCCAGCAACGCACTGGTCCATGGGGTGCTTTGCTTACCATCTGTTGATCCGTCTTCTCGTTTCCTGACCTATTTTATACAATTCTACTACTCTACGTTTTTAATTTGATTTGGTAGGTACTCACTCACATTCCGGACTTTGTTTGCCTACTTTTCATGAAATTTATCTATCGAGCGAGAATTATGTCACGGTAAAGGTACCTACTTACTATGATGATTATAGCACGTCATCTTTACTAGTAGGTACTGCGCGAAACATTACCCAGATACTTACTTTTCCCTCGACTTTTTCCCAATCCCAATACACCAAGTTCAAACTCGTTGATATACAAACACAACCATACTATAAGTATTTTTAAATACGCATCTATTTTTCACCAGGTTGTGAAAGAGTTGAAATGGCCCCTAAATTTAGATAATTCTGCATCAATTTAGTTTTGATACCCAGGTGTTTAAATATACAAAATACGAATGTTGTAAGTATTCTGAGAATTTGATGAAAATTTTCAACGAAAATAAAATATTTACGGAGGATTTTCCGAAAAAACATATATGTGTACCAACTGTGTTGTAAGCGGCAGCATCAAACGTGCTATATGTGTGTGCCGACGCACGTCTGGAGCTGACGAGGGATCTATTTCGGGAAACGACTGCTTCGTCGAACATACGTACGTGTGAGTCCGTCGAGTCGACAGTCCTTTGTCTGATTAAAAACGCATCCTCGCGGCGTGTGTGCTCGAATGAAAGTGCGTCTTGTTTATAAAAGTATTCCAAAATGGGAAATATGGTCAGTAGTGCCCCAACTAGGGAACAGGACGCAGATAACGTCACAAGTGAAAGTGAAATAATGGATAACACAAGTGATCTCCGTACTGATGAAACAACAGAAGCCTTTGAGATGGCTAGCGAAAACTCTTTAAACGAAAATGAAGCACGGGCTAAAGCAAAAGAAGAAGAAATGAATGAGTTCAGAAAGCAGCTTGATATAAAACGTGAACAAAGAAGACAGATTCTGGCGCGACACCGTACTGAAAAAGAAGAATTAGAGAAAGCTTTGCAAAATGAGAAGGCGGCAAAACTGGAACTATTTGAAAGCAACAAATTACTTTGTGAACTACTCTCGAGAAACAATATTGAAATCCCTGATAATCTTATCCATTTAAAAGGAAACTCCGAACTCACAGATGCTTTAGTCAAAATGAGAGAAGAATTTGACGATTTAAAAGCAAATAATTTGAAACTTCGAAAGGACCTTTCAGAAACTAATCGTGCGCTACAAGAAGCTTACACTGATATTGCAGATCTGAATCAACAAAACACAGAGTCCATTAAACAAATCCGTGCGTTGAAAGAAGTCGTATCAGTTAGTAAAACAATGATTAGCCTTCGAGAACAACAACTGAATGATGTAAGTGTTACCACCTCTGAGATTTTAAATGTTTTGCTATGCGAAGCAATAACAATATAATAATCATATCTACTGTTTTATAAAATAAATTTCTAAGGGCTAGATTACTATGCTGCACCATTGTCCCATGATGGACAGTAAGTTCATTACCATAAGCATTTAAATTTTTTTTGACATACAACCTCTACCACCGCCTATATGACATACAGAACTTAATTTAGTACATTCTATGGTCTTCTTTATTCCAATAAAGGAACCTCCAGGTCATTGCCTCTGCCAACGACCTGGAGGGAGCATGGCTGCACCCGGTCAGGGACCGCCGACAAACGGTATGCGATCGCAACGCATCATCTGTTACTTGGCGTCTTACGTTTTGTCAAACTGCCAACTCCATGTTGTTCTCCTATAGTAGCTGTAATAAAATTTCCTTGCTCATTTAGATATGGCTATCAATTAAGATAAATTTATTATGATTGACGTAGGTCATTCACATACCGATCTTTGTAACTAACCATACCATAAGCAGGTGTAGTTAGATAACTACATATATTTATACAATTGTATTTTCCAGTTGAAAGAAAAACTTAATGAAATAGAACGCACTTTAGCGGATCGCGAAACAAATTTGCTGTCAGCTGATCTAAGACAAGAGTATGAACGGCAGTTACAAAATATTCGCACACTCAGAGGGCTTTATGAGGAGCGAGCTCGACTTGCTGAAGTCACTAGACAACGACTGGTGCGAGAGTTGGATGAGCATAAAGTACTTTATCAGGCTGAGGTAAAGAAGTAAGTATCGTGTAGTTTTACTATCAGCTACCATTTACTATCATCATCAGCATCTGCTCATTTTCATTTGCTGAAAATAGATCTCTTCAATATTTCAACGCTGGGCTTGATTTTTAGATCTTTGCATTCAATCACTGCCAATAGAGTTTACTACAAAATGTTTTTCCTAATCATTGTAACTATAAAACTTTCAGGAGCAAAGATCTCAATACAAAAGTGGAAGAACTTGAATCAAGAATAGATTCCCTGATTGATACTATCGATAACAAAAATTCACAAATATCTACAAGTCAGATAGAAACCAACGTCTTGAAGGCCGAGATGGCAGTCGTAAATAAAGTAAGTGTTGAGAGATTTTATCATCACCTAATCTTGTTTTAGTACTAATTGGATAATTTTGTCTAATGTGGTTTTTTATTTAAAGCTTTTCTCTCAAGTACTCCTTGGAGAAAAAACTAAACAAGATTTAGACACTTTGGTTCAAAGATTAGAAGAAAACCATGGCATATTAACACAAATGGCAGAAAAAGAAAATGGTTCGGAAGTATCATCGGCTTTGCCCAAACTTTTGTTAGAGTTGGTCAGCCAAGTGGATGAAAATGAAGAAAAGTACATTGACGGAACTTCAAATGACAACGCTAACGAACCTAAAGAGAAAGAGGAAGTTTCAACAGAACATGATTCAGGTAATGAGTGAAGCAATGCATTTTTATTTTGCAACTTTTTGACTTACATATCAATACTTAAACCATATTGCTTTTTATAGATGTACAAAAACCACCTACTACAACTGCTGAAGAAATTGTAGAAAATCTACCGAAAGTCTGGAAAGTTCTGATAGAACTTCTCAGTCATCAAAATGCGTCGGATGGAAACTCTCCCGAAAAAGTGACAACGTGCTATAAATCCGTTGAGACAAAATCGGGACCAGTGTTAGTGCCAAGCGTTAGTCAGACTTACATCAGATTAAAGGTAATTGTTTATCTCATTGCTCGGGCCATTATTATTTTCTAGATAAATTGAGTCATGGTCAAAAATCACAAAGTAAAAATAAACATGTTCATGATCATTATTTTGCAGTACTCAAAAATGCGCAGCTTCAGTTTGGTAGAGTGCCAATTTTTTGTTTAAACTTTGAAAACAAAACAATAATCTTACTGTTTTCCTCTGAATCAGCAAAAAAGTATGAGCATTATTTAGTTAATAACATGATTTTATTAAAATTACAGGATCTTATACTAGAAAAATTGGGTCTCATAAAGGAGGTCAACCGTATGAAACAACTCAATGGCCATCTCGAAACTCGTTTAGAAGAACAAGAACGAAGACTATGCATGGTCACAAATGAGTTAAGCAAAACATGGCATGTTGTTGGTAGACTAAGGAGACATCATCATCAATTACATACCCATGAAAAAATACTTAAATATGAATTACAACAAAAGAGAAAGCTACTGAACGAACTTAAAGAAGAACTTGAATATTGTCGGGAAAAATGGGAACAAGCTCGAGAAAAGAATACCCAATCTGAAAGAGATTGGAGAACCCTGAGAGCTGAATTCTCGAGTAGGAAAACTAAATCTGGTTCACCGTCGTTCAATAACTCAGGAGAAAGTGGATACAGTGATGAAAGACCATCAGACGAATCTTCTGAATCGAACGATGAAAGTGAATATGTGGCGGAACCGCTTACTAGATGTAAGAGAAAACTGAAGAAATCCTTTGATTCTAGTACTGACTTTAACATCGCAGAAAGGGAAGACCCCGCCAGTGATATGCTTGATGTTGCTGATTTACCACTAGACACTCAGGAAGGTGAAGATAATCATGATTTAACTTCAGAACCCAGTAAAAGTGAACGATTTCCTAAAAATGGAATTATATGCGAAGAAACAGAAGATGAAATTGGAGACATTACACACGACGACTCTTGTCCAGAAGAATCACATGCAGAAGATACTTGCATTGATAAGCCCAATGAAGGCTGCGATTCTCCCGAAAACAATTCACCAATAAGTCCCACCACTTCAGATAAACCTTCAACAAGCTTACCACTGATCGACCCTGCTGAAATTTTAAAGAATGTCCGCCTCCAAAATGAGAGATTGGCTAAAAAAGATCAAAAACTGAATAGTCTTGAAGCGGGCAGCGCTGCATTATTGAAAAAGACACAAACAACGGTTAAGATAAGTGAACAAATAAGTGATACTCTGGACCATCTTATTAATCGGCCGACAACGAGCCATACACTATGTGTTTCTGTGAATGAACCAGAAAAAAATACTACCTTACAAAGCGACATCGACACAGAAAATAAAGAAATCTCATCACCAGACACTAATCTCCCAGAAACAGTTAATACAGGTTCAGTGCATGACGTAGAACACATAAGTGAACAAAACTGTATTGTAACGGACAGACAAGTAGATGATGATAACAGTACAATCAATAATGTTCAAACTGCAGAGTCAACGACAGCTGATTCTTTAAATGAAATCTCAGTAAACGACTCTCAAGCTTCAAATGTAGAAACTCCAGATTTCAAAGCAATACTAGAAAATGTTCGAAAACAAAATGAAAGGCTTGCCAAGAAAGATGAGAGACTGCAAAAATTAGAGAGCAGTTGTTCTCAGGTAGTTAATTCTATAACTGATACGCTTAAAACAGGTGATACAATAATTAAGAAACTCGAAACTCTTCACAATGAAAAAGCACACGGCAGTAATGAAGGTACCAATGTATCACGAGATGATAATTCCGGTTCAGACAAAGAAGATTCAATTCCGTCGACATCTGGTGAAATTGATCACGAGGCTCGATTTGCTGCGCGTGATTTACGGTTAAAGCGATTGGAAGAACAAACAAAATCACTCGTAAACAAAGTTAACAAAACCAACTCTAAAGGCGTGAAAATACATTACAAATTGGAAGAGCTGCATAATATTTACGGTTCAGAAAGTTCTCGGGCTGGCACGCCGTCTGAGGAAAATGAGGACAAAAGTAATGCTAACGATTCTCAAGAAGAATAAAGTATCTATAAGTACTTAATATGTATATTTTTTTATTTATTAATTGGTGTCTTATGTAATTTAAATGTTGTTATTAATTCGGAATAAAACTCTCAAATAGAGGAAATGTATATTCTTTACTATTCTCATTGTATTTTTATTTATCACAATCAAAATAAGCACCAATGGGCTTGTTAAAGGTCACATACATATTTTTGGTACAGATCAAAGAGAGAGATTTTCATAATTCCCTTAAAAAAGAAATCATACAAATTGTTCATTGCAGTTACAACACAAATCCTAGCAGGGGAAGTTCCTCTGGGGAACACCCCACAGACAAATAGCTAACTTAAATATACGACTTAAGAGTAAATTTACACTGGGTGACGGTCACATGGACCTAATACAAACACAAACACATTCAGACGCTGATTCGTAGATAGTTCCTAAACATTACCTAAACACATAGACACATCACAAAAAATTGCATATCTACAACTATATAATTTAAACATCTAAAGGTGTTTGACAAAACACTGGAAAAGAACACCTAAAGCTATAGACAAAAGGTGCCATATTCATAATTTTCATTTTGAAAATACAACATTGTGTACTTAATTGTTGATAATATCAATGCATCACTAGTTTCACAATACAACTATGTAGAAAAAGACGTTCAGATTTCTGGTACATTATTGTTGAAGGATTTGTTGTCGATGCCCTCTTTAATGCTCTTTACTTCAATGGATCGCATATTATCTTCTAGGACTGCAACGACTATTCTGTCTCTCTGCACGTTTTCCATATCCTTGCCTGGTGGGGAGCTGTACACTCGCCACGCCCAAATCGATATTAGTAGCATCTCTAACATCATTATACAGTTGTTTATAACTGGAAAGAAAGAAAAATACAAGTTTATTAAATTGTCTCCATATATTAAATTAGGTAAGCCATAGTAATACATAGTATTACTAGTCTATTAGTATTTCCAAGATTATTCTTTGGCCAATTTGACAAATTGACTAAACCACAGTATTATAGTATGGAAATTAGCCTGCTCCAGCTCTGACCTTTAAAATAATAGCACTTTTGGAAATACCATCGCAATAAACCAAATAAAAAATACTTACGAGATGCAAATACGCCAGGATGTAGTTTCATAACGCAGGATAAATTCGCCATGTTGGGCACGGACTTGGCGAGTCCACACTGCAGTTTCACGATGATGAGTACGAGCTGGATGACGAGGAACCTGGGGCGTGGTGCACGGCCCACGGATATAGCAGCCCGAACACACATCACTACGCCCCACATCCCCGATAGGATTGACGCCGCAATGAATGGTTGGAAGTATACGAAGTTACCTTGGTATAACATCTGGAAGTAGAATTTGTTGATATTAATATAAAATAAATACAAAAGGAGGCCAAGGCCCAAGTAGAATATGGGATAAAAATAGGAAAAAAAAGGGAGTGGGTAAAGTCATCAAAACATAATACTAATTAATTCTTTATTGATTCTTCTAAGCTTTATTCTATTTACTTAAAGTGCAACACTAAGCGCCTGTTTTACTACCTCCATATAAGTACCTGATAAACTTATGTGACAGATAGTTCATACAAATTGCGTTCTTAATTCAAATTTATCTGGGACATAGCGGCTATCCAGACATTTTGTAACAGGCCCTAAATACAATATATCTAAAGTATTGATAAATTATATACGAATAAATGATGGTACTTACTACAATAGAATAAAATAAAAATACTTACAAAATCTTCCGACCAGATGGTGATGAGAATGAAATAAATAATTCCTTGAATGATTGGTATCTGAAGTACCAAATACCGCAACCACATTAGACTTCCCCTGAAAAAATAGTAAATTGGGTTAATAACTGGTCCCTTAGGAGTTTAAATGGAGTAAAAATAATAACATACATCATTTCTGGTATAATTAAAATTGTATGCAATTAGCCTGATATTCATCACACTTTGTTATTATGCAATTATACAAATTACTTCTGCTATTAAAATACATATAATTTTTAACGAAATATATGAAATTGTATGTGTCACTTGTCTTATAATTACTTTCAATTAATTTTAAAGTCTTCTATCGAGACATTAGGTGCCCCTATTACATGGAACTTTTAACATAACTAGTGAAAACTAAGTAAATTTGTCTATGTACCCTTCTGCCTATTCCTTATAAGATTAAAGGGCGTGACGTTAGATTATAAGTTTCTAGCCACTTCAACGCAGTTTCACCCGCTCTGCACGGCTCCTATTGATCGTAGCATGATGTTATATACCCTATAACCTTTCCTCTATAAATGGACTACCTAATACAAAAATAATTATTCAATTTGGACCAGCATTGCGGAGATTATCGCGTTTAAACAAACAAATTCATCAGCTTTACATAATAGTATAAGTATATAGATAGTATACTTTATTAACTATCTACACTCCTCTTAATATTATCTACTTCTGAATAATGTCAAAGCTTTTGTCGTATTCAAGTAATAATTTAGGTGTTTAGACATGCAAATACATTTATTAAGAAATGAATATTTAGAAGCACTTCAGTAAATTAAATAATAAAGTGCAAACAACGTTATTGTCATAACCTATTCAAGGCAAACACAGTAATTAGTAGTGTTTCGATTATAAAGCGATTAAATAATTGCCACCTTACGACTGAAATTGCTGGTTGTTCTATGTTCGTAATAACCTCTACAATACGTATTTAGTCTAAGTAAATAAGTAGGCAACGTCACGCCTTTTTATCCCCGATGGGGTAGGCAGAGGTGCACATTGCCCACAGAACACGGTACTTCTTTATCTGTTCTGTGACATTACGGCACGTAATGCCGCTATGTAATGTACACCCACTTTTCACCACTTGTATTATTATAAGTCCCAAATAGTAGGGGGTGAGCCTATTGCCGTATACTGGGCACAATTCCAGACTCCGTGCTACTACTGAGAAATTTTCGAAAAACCGAAAAAAGCCCAGTAATCCGACCCTGGAATGGAACCCTAGACCCCTCATTCGGCAGTCGCACTTGCGACCACTATGGATGCCTAAGTAAATAAGTGTCTCTAAAAAAATTATAGGTAGGTTACATTTACGTGAGCTAATAACGCCTAAGTATTTTTTATCATACTTTTTAAATGAAATCTATTTCCGCACTTATAGGAAAACCCATATAAGTATATAAATGGATTTATATAGTATTAATTAAATCTAGTCAGTAATAATAAAAAAATATCAATTGATTTAAAATTCTACAACTGTGACGCAGTAACTCTATTCTGTATAATTCCTAATTAATATCTAGGTACGTAGGTATTCATTAGTGATTGAAGACTAACTGGTAATAGGTATAATAAACCGGTTTAAGTAACTATCAACTCGTAATAAATGGAATAATTCAATTATAAATTATACGTTTTACTTCAACAGACTCGTAATAATAAACAACTAAGTTCATTATTATGCACTTCATTATGATATGAAAAGCTATATATTAAAGGCGCACCCCTGCTATACACAGTACTCTTAGTACGAGTTTGCTTTACGTTTAAAGTAAACGATACGAGAACGCATTCGGCGCTCTGATTGGCCAGCTTGAATAAACCAACCAATCAGAGCGCCGAACGCGCTGTCGTTTCGAATACTTTAAACGTAAAACAAACTCATACTAAGGTTACAGACCTTTACACACAGAAGGTGGTCAAAAAACTATGCAATTAAATACACATGTTACATCTTCAAGGACTAATAAGGACATCACTTTAGCACAAGTTAGTTAGTAAAAATAAGTCCTATTAATAATTCATTAAGTCATTAGAAGTCTGAATCATGAACGTTGAACTTACTTATGCAACTTCGGCCTTGGTATAACGCAACACGGCCAACAGCAGCATGGCATCACCCTCGTCTCTAGGTCAGCGCCACCAGCGCTTCTGTAAACATTCAATTGGCGATCAATAACCTGTATTCCAAAAAAATATTAAATAAAAAATATATATTTGTCCATAGCAATCAATGCAATGTAAACTGGAAGTTTTAAACGCGGACACGCGATGTCAGGTTTAGCACCTTTATAGTCTATCCGCGGCATCGCTTGCGAATAAACGGGGAACTAGTGCGGCTGTAACGCCATGGGTTATGGGTTTAAATATTTAAAAAGTATGAACATAACAGTAACTAAAGATACAGTAGTAGATATTGTAGTAGATATCTAGATAAATATAATCTTTATATATATAATTCTTCTGTAAGTGTGTATGTCACTGAACTTCTCTTAAACGACTGGACCGATTTTGATGATTTTGTCCGTTAGACAATGATTTTTTTTATTAATTTTTAATTTATTAGTAGTTGTTGATTTTGGAATGTTTTACATTGGATCCGACAAATTGTCAAATTAAAGACGCGTAGACAGGACAACGTCTGTCGGGTCCGCTAGTATCTTTATATATCTACTAACAGTACCAAAAACATACAATTATTATCAGTATAAAAGTAGCCCATGTCAAAATCTAGGATACAGTTTTATGTTCAACCGACTTATAAATAGTTCTTACGTTATTACATTGTTAAATAAACATATAAATATATGAAATTTAAACAAT